>NC_037681.1:52248745-52415215 GCF_003255815.1 Theropithecus gelada
TTTTTTTGAGACGGAGTCTCGCTCTGTCACCCAGGCTGGAGTGCAGTGGCGGGATCTCAGCTCACTGCAAGCTCCACCTCCCGGGTTTACGCCATTCTCCTGCCTCAGCCTCCCGAGTAGCTGGGACTACAGGTGCCCGCCACCTCGCCCGGCTAGTTTTTTGTATTTTTTTTTAGTAGAGACGGGGTTTCACCGTGTTAGCCAGGATGGTCTCGATCTCCTGACCTCGTGATCCGCCTGTCTCGGCCTCCCAAAGTGCTGGGATTACAGGCTTGAGCCACCGCGCCCAGCCCTGTTCAATTCTTTTACCCATTTATTTTATACTGTCGTCTTACTGACTTTCTCAACAATTAGCTTTATATTCCAGATGTAAGTCCTTTATTGGATGTGTCTTTTGTAAATATTTTCTCCTAAGTCTGTGCCTCATTTTTTCTTCCTTTATTTTTTTTTGAGACAGAGTCTCACCGTTGCCCAGGCTGGAGTTCAGTGCCATCATCTCAGCCCACTACAAGTTCTGCCTCCCAGTTGAAGTGGTTCTCCTGCCTCAGCCTCCCCAGTAGCTAGGATTACAAGAGTGCACCACCATGCCTGGCTAATTTTTGTATTTTTAGTAGAGATGGGGTTTCACCATGTTGGCCAGGCTGGTCTTGAACTCCTGACCTCAAGTCATTTGCTCACCTCGGCCTCCCTAAGTGCTGGGATTACTGGTGTGAGCCACCATGCCCGACCCAGTTTTTCATTTTTTAAATGATATATCTTAAAGATAAGTTTTTGGATGAAGTCCAATTTGTTTTTCATAGTGAGTGCTTTTTGTGTTCGAAGAAATCTTTGCCTAACCAAGAGAGAAGTTTCTCCAAAGTGTTTTATAGTTTTCACTGTAGCATTTAGATTTATATCAATTTTAGCATATATTGTGAGGACAATTTTAGTATATAGTGTGGCCATCACAAGAAGATGCTGAGATAAACCGCTGCACCTCCTATTATGGTTTGCTGAGAAAGCAGAAGAACAAAACTAGCCAGCTTGCCCAGGTATTTGTACTGAGTATCTGCAAGATTTGAGGTACTCCCTGACTGTATCTCTCAACCTGACAGGAATATAATAGATGAATAGTGGTATTACATGTAGGCTGAACAACCCCTGGCACTGGCCCTGAAAAGCGAAAATAAATTGTTTTTATAGTTTTTAAATCATTTTTTATACTTTTATAAATTGTTTTTATAGTACGTTATACATTAGGTATAACGTATATATAAAGCTATATATGACTGGGTGCAGTGGCTCGTCCCTGTAATCCAAGCACTTCGGAAGGCCGAGGCAGGAGGATCACTTGAGGTCAGATGTTCGAGACCAGCCTGGCCAACATGGTGAAACCCCACTCTACTTAAAAAAATAAAAATAAAAAGTTAGCCAGGTGTGGTGGTGCATGCCTATAATCCCAGGTACACCAGAGGCTGAGGCAGGAGAATCGCTTGAACCTGGAGGCAGAGGTTGCAGTGAGCCAAGATCATGCCACTGCACTCAGCCTGGGTGACAAAGCGAGACGCCATCTAAAAAATGAATAAATAAAGCTATATATACATGTATAAAGCTCGAGGTATTTATTTTGTACATGAATGTCCAATTGATCCAGCAAGTTATCAAAAAGACATCCATTACCCCCATTAAACTGCCTTGGCACATTTATTGAAAACCAATTAAAGAGAAATGTATAGGTCATTTTCTGGACTCATTCATATATTCCACTAATCCACGTCTATCGTTTTTTGGTTTTGTCTTTAGACAGGTTCTCACTCTGTTACCCGGGCTGGAGTGCAGCAGTGCCATCATGGCTCATTGCAGCCTCGAACTCTTGACCTCAAGCGATCCTCCTATCTTGACCTGCCAAAAAGCTGGAATTGTAAGTATGAACCTCTGTGATTGACCCCATGTCTATCCTTGTGGGAATACCACACTGTGTTGACTAATGTAGTCTGAAAATCAGGTAACATAAGGCCTCAATTTTTTGAAGTTAAAATTGTTTTGACAGCTAGGTGTGGTGGCTCATGCCTGTAATCTCAACACTTTGGGAGGCTGAGGGGAGGAGGATGGCTTGAGGCCAGGAGTTCAAGATCAGCCTGGACAACACAGTGAGAACCCCCGTCTCTAAAAACAAAACAAAAAAATTAAGTATCCAGGTGGTGTGGTGCACACCTATAATCCTAGCTACTCAGGAGGCTCTACCCCATCTCTACAGGGAGGCAGAAGGATCACTTGAGCCCAAGAGTTCAAAGTCACAGTGAGCTATGATGGCACCACTGCATACCAACCTGGGTGACAGAGTGGACGTCTGTCTCCAAAAACAAAAAATAAAAAAAATAAATAAATTTAAAAAATATTTTGACTATTCTATCCTTTTGATTTCTATATAAATGTTGGAACCACCCTGTCAATTTCTATTTTTAAGAACCTGCTAGGATATTGAGAATGCATTGAATCTATCATAAATGTGGGTAGAATAGTATTTTATTGTCTTTCAATCCAGTAATATGCTAAATCTCCATTATTTCTGTCTTAACCAATAAGTACGACTCAGGTTTTCTGCAGACATCCTTTATTGGGCTAAGGAAATTCCCTCCTGTTTCCAGTTTAGGAAGAATACTAGTCTGTAGTTTGAATTTCTTGTAATGGGTTTTTCTGGGTTTTTGTTATCAGAGTAATGCTGGAATCGTAAATTAAGTTGGGAAATGCCCCATCTTGTTCTATTTGATAAAAGAGTTTGTATAAACTTGGTATTCTCTCTTAATGTTTGGTACAGTTTGCTATAGAACCCTTCTAGGCTAAGAATTTTCTGGGTAAGAAGGTAAACAATTTCTTTTAAGAGATAAAAGGCTGTTTTCCAGTTCTGTATAATCTTGCGTGAGCTTTGGCACCTGTGTCTTTCAAAGAATTATCTATTCCATCTAAGTTGCCAAATGTATTGGTCTGATCTACATATATTTTCTTATCATTTTGATAACTACAGAATTTGTGGTAATATTCCCTCATTCATTCCAGATATTAGTTACTTGTGTCTTCCCACATTTTCTAGTGTAACTGGATAGATATTTTTCAGTTGTACTAATCTTTAACTAGATCAGCTCTGATTCCATTTATTTTGCTTTCTGTATCATTAATTTCTATTATCTTTATATTCCATATGCATAATTTGCTCATTTTCTAATTTCTGAGAGAAACTTCATTAAAAATTTTTATTTCCTAAAATGAACTTTTTTTTCCCGTAGCCATTGCTTTAGCTGCATCCCATGAATTTTTTTTTCACGCTACTTCCCATGAATTTTTTTCTTTTCATTCATATTTCCTATCTGACTCATGGATTATTTTAAACTGTTTTTCAGCCAGGCGTGGTGGCTCACGCCTGTAATCCCAGCACTTTGGGAGGCCAAGGTGGGTGGATCACCTGAGGTCAGGAGTTTGAGACCAGTCTGGCCAACATGGCCCATTTCTACCAAAAACACAGAAATTAGCTGGGTGTGGTGGCAAGCGCCTATAGTCCCAGCTACTCGGGAGGCTGAGGCAGGAGAATTGCTTGAACCGAAGAGGCAGAGGTTGCAGTGAGCCGAGACTGCGCCACTGCACTCCAGCCTGGGTGACACAGTGAGACTCCATCTCAGAAAACAGTAATAAAATGTGATTTTTATAGCTGGGCACAGTGGTTCACACCTGTAATCCCAGCACTTTGGGAGGCCAAAGCGGGCAGAATGCTTGAGCTCTGGAGGTTGACACCAGCCTGGGAAACGTGGGGAGATCCCATCTATACAATAAGTACAGAAATTAGCCGGGCATGGTGGCATATGCCTGCAGTCCCAGCTACTCAGGAGGGTCACTTGAGTGCAGCAACAGATCAAGGCTGCAGTGACCCATGATTGCATCACAGCACTCCAGACTGGGCAACACAGGAAGACCATCTTGGCGGGAAAAAAAAGTTGTTTAACATCAGAATGTTTGACATTCATCCAGATAATTTTGTTATTTTCATTAGTTCTGGTGTGATCAGAGAAAATACTTTAAATAACTTTGGACTTCTTGAATTTGAGACTTGTTTCATGGCCCAGCATATTAGGTCTATCTTCATGAACAGTCCATGTAAGCTTGAAATGAATGTGTGTTTTATTGTTTGGCTAAACAAATTATGTCAATTAGATTAAGTTGTTAAATTGTTCAGGTCTTCTAGACCCTAACTTTTTTTCAATCTATCAATTATAAGACTTTTGAAATATCCCACAGATCTAATTCTCTTTCCCATTCTATCAGCTTTTATGTGTTTTGCAGCCCTTTTATTAGGTATGTAAGAATTAAAATTATTTCCTCATGATGAGTTAATGAGATTGCCAACATGAAATATCCTTGATTATTCCTGGCAATATTTGTTGATCTTAACGACATTTTATGGAACTAACATAGCCACCCCTCCCCCAGCTGTCTTTGGATTAATGTTGGCATAAAATTAGGTATTCTTTTTTTATCCAATCTGATAATATCTACCTTTTGTGATGTTTAGACCATTTTCATAAATATGATTGGATTAAAATCTTACCTGCTTCATAGTTGTTCGCATGAACTTTGTTCTTTCCTTTTCTCACTATTTTTGGATTGAGTTCTGTCTTTTTAAAATTATTCCTGGCCGGGCATGGTGGTGGCTCACGCCTGTAATCCCAGCACTTTGAGAGGCCGAGGCGGGCGGATCATGGTAAAACCCCGTCTTTACAAAAAAATACAAAAATTAGCCAGGCCTGGTGGTGCAGGCCTGTAATCCCAGCCACTCGGGAGGCTGAGGTATCTCTTCAACCAGGAGGTGGAGGTTGCAGTGAGCTAAGATCACACCACTGCACTCCAGCAGGAATAACAAAGCGAGGCTCCCTCTCACAAAAAAAATAAAATAAAATAAAATAAATTCCACCTTATTGACAAATTAGCTGTACTTCATTTTCTTTTTCAGTCTTAGTAATTGCTAGGATTTATAATATACAGTAAATAGGCCAGGCGCGGTGGCTTACACCTGTAATCCCAGCATTTTTGGAGGCCAAGGTGGGCAGATCACCTAAGGTCAGGAGTTCAAGACCAGCCTGACCAACATGGAGAAACTCCGTCTCTACTAAAAATACAAAAAAAAAAATAGCAGGGCCTGTTGGCGCATGCCTGTAATTCCAACTACTCGGGAGGCTGAGGCAGGATAATCGCTTGAACCTGGGAGGTGGAAGTTGCAATGAGCTGAGATCATGCCATTGCACTCCAGCCTGGGCAACAAGAGTGAAACTCTGCCTTAAAAAAAAAAAAAAAAAAAAAAAAAACCCGCAATAATAATATACAGTTAATCTTCAAATAAGATTATGCTACTTCACATAGAGCGTTAAGAATGTTGCAGGCCGGGAGTGATGGCTCACGCCTGTAATCCCAACACTTTGGGAGGCCGAGGCAGGTGGATCATGAAGTCAAGAGATCGAGACCATCCTGGCCAACATGGTGAAACCCTGTCTCTATTAAAAACACAAAAATTAGCTGGGCGTGGTGGCATGCACCTGTAGGGTTTTGTTTTTTCCCAGAGAGCAGTAAATTATGGCGAGAAGCCCCATGCCCAGCATGGTGCCAGAGAGATGGACTAAAGGGTCCAGATACAAAAGCTCACTCAGCTCAGCATAGTTAGGCAGCAAATAAGTTGATTTAGAACTGGCAGTTACTCCAAGTTCCAATAAGGGGTAAGATGGAACACATCAGTGGATACAAAAAGCAATACAAATTCAGCAGATGGAAAGGCAAACATATGAGCAGGTATTTATAGAAAAAATGGCATATCCAAGACCCAGCAAAGGGCAAACAAGGACCAGGCATACTTCTAACACTTGGCTGTTATGTCAACACTTTTGTATATAGGTATCATGTAGAAAGAAAGAATAAATGGGACAATCTCTGAGTTGACTGAGAACACTTTCTTGAGTTAACTGACAGAAAACTTTGAATTGGCTATTTTTTCCTAAAATAAGTTGACATGAGGAAAGAAAACCCAGATAAAAATTGAGTTTAGAAATCACAATAATAAAACTGGTGTTACAAAACTGGTGGTACAAAAGCAAAAAAAAAAAAAACAAAACAAAACAAAAAACGGTGGAATTCTACTTTAAAAAGATAGAAACACACACGTCGTATGCTCAAAAAATATTAGCAGACCTACCATGTACCAGAAAGATTGAAAAATAAAAATTTGCAGTGATAATCTTTGCAGAATGAGACTGTAAGTGACTTTTTTTCTATCCTTCTATTTAAAATAAAAATATTTGATTTCTCCCTGGAAGTTTTCTTTTTTTATTTTAATGTATTTATGGGTTAGAACATGGCCAAGGTGTGGATAAAAGAAACTTTTGAGCTTACAGTTTCAGCTAGCATTGTCAGGTTGGTGGGGAAAGAAGCAGTTTATTCTGTCTCAAAACCTTCCCCCCTCCCTGAGACAGAATCTCGTCTGTCGACCAGGATGGACTGGTGTGATCTCGGCTCACTGCAACCTCAGCTTCCCAGGTTCAAGTAATTCTCCTCTTCAGCCTCCAGAGTAGCTGGGGTTACAGGTGCACACCATCATGCCCAGTTCATTTTTGTATTTGTAGTACAGAAGGGCTTTTGCCATGTTGGCCAGGTTGGTCCGGCCTCAAATGATCTGCCTGCCTCGGCCTCCCAAAGTGCTGGAATTACAGGTATGAGCCACCATGCCCAGCTAATGCCTCAAAACTTTTTAAAACATTTTTAGTTTTTTTGGTTTTTTTTTGTTTTTTGTTTTTTATGTGTGTGTGTGACTCTAGCCAAAGATAATGTCTCAAAACACTTGCTAAAGTGAATGCCTTAAATTAAATGGCCAAATGTTTACATTCTCAGGAAGGAAAGGAGTTATGGAGGGATTTGCAGGGGTCACCATTTCAAAGTACCCAGTACCAGACCATACTAAACCTGGCCGGAAGTATCCAGAGTAAGTGTTGTTTAATGCTCAGTCCATGTTCAGGGGAAAAACAGTTATTACTGATTCCACTAAATGTTGAATGCAAGGCCAGCAACTATAGGAAGTATAAAAGCATTATGCTTCTGTGTTGAGGAAATTTATTATCTAGTTGAGAAAATAACAGAGTGCTAAAACTGCAAGTGAAAAGGCTACAGAAATCCAGAGAGGAGCATCAATTAAAGAAGGGTAGAGAAAGCAACAGAACTGGTTGGCAAATGATATGTTTCAGGAATAATTTACTGCTCTCTGACACATATGGAAAGGCGAGGCATATGGAAAATGGGAGAGAAAAAGTGGTATCTTCCTAGAGAGCAAAATGAGGAAATATTGAGCAGGAAATTTACCAGATTCACAAATTCCAAAAAGTTCAGAGAACAACTGAAATGACTGAAATGAACGTTGGTTTTGGAACAAGTTAGGCTGGACTCAAATCCCAACTCTGCCTCCCTAATAGGTAGATGCCCTTGAATAAGCTTACTCCCCCCGTGAAATGTTTCTCCCAGTTTGTGACTTGTCTTCTCATTCTTGTCATTGTCTCTTGACATTGAGCATTACTTTTAAATATTAATGAAGCCTAATTTATTTCTCTCTCTCTCTCTCTCTTTCTCTCTTTCTTTCTTTCCTTTCTTTCTTTCTTTCTTTCAATAGATCAGCCTAGCTAGAAACACCCCTCAGTTCCTTGCTGTGTGGGCTTTCCCAACATGGTAATTTGCTTCATCAAAGTCAGCAAGGGAGATAGTCTGCTAGCAAGAAGTGACATACCCATAACGATGATTAGAAGGAATTTTCTCAAGGGGAAGGCATTACAAAATGTTATAAACATCAAGAGGCACAGGAGTCATCGGGGGTCATCTTAGAGGCAAGTTCTTTACACATCTTAAACAGACTAAGGTTTATTTCAGGGGGCTGAGGGAATCTAGACCATCCAAGTTTTTGGCCATGAGTGTCCCCAAAAGTATAGGAATTATTCTTGGTCAGAAATGTTTTCTAAGCTGTGAAAACATCTACCTAAATATGGGATTATTATAAGAATTAAATAACATAAGGTGTAAGATTGAATCACACTGTTGCAGTTTGTATAAGTAAACAACAGTTAAATATCAGCAATTTCATATGGCTCTTAAAGAACATACAGTCTGTCGTGTGGTAGGTACTCAGTATCTGCTGAACTACACTACCTTATTCCATGAAGGAAATGAACTTCATTTAAAAAGAAAAATCTTACCAGAGGGCACCATGTTTTCTGTACAGCTCTTAAAGGTCTAAATTTACATACTGGCTCAGTCACTTACTAGTGGAGTGGCATCAAATCAGTTACTTAACCTTTCTAAAGTGTGTAAAGTGAAGATACCTATTCTGTTCATGATTCTTTACAGGACTAAAACACTCTCACAGGATAGGTTATCAGATTGTAACTAATATTAAGATTTGTAAGAAGTATTTGACATAAACCAATTAGAATAAAATCAAGAACATGAAACCAACTCTAAACTAAAACTTGAGGAAAATGCTGAGGTTGACAAAGTAGGTTCGCAAAACAAATGAGCACAGCTGTACCCAATTTTCATAGTGGTCCTAAGGGATTCTAGTAGTTACCCAAAAAAAAATTTTTTTTAATTTTGCATTTTCTTTTTTTTTTTTTTTGAGACAGAGTCTCGCTGTGTCTCCCAGGCTGGAGTGCAGGGGCGTGATCTCGGCTCACTGCAGGCTCCGCCTCCCGGGTTCACGCCATTCTCCTGCCTCAGCCTCCCGAGTAGCTGGGACTACAGGCGCCCGCCACCACGCCCGGCTAGTTTTTTTTTGTATTTTTAGTAGAGACGGGGTTTCACCATGTTAGCCAGGATAGTCTCGATCTCCTGACCTCGTGATCCACCCGCCTCGGCCTCCCAAAGTGCTGGGATTACAGGCTTGAGCCACCGCGCCCGGCCTAATTTTGCATTTTCAAAAGCTGTAGTTTTGAATCACATCAGCTTTCACTGAACTGTCTAGGACTTTCACATATATAATCTCTAAGTATTTGTATAATTTGTATTATATGTTACATGGCCTAAGCATCATCCATGAAGTTGACCACTCTGTTTATACATTTAAACTTAAGGTAATGATTCTAAAACTTTTATTCTGGGACATATTCTTTCTTGCTTTCCTCCTACATCCACAACATTTACCACATAAAAGGGTTTGTGGTGTTACTTTTAATAATATATTCTACAATCCTACCTTGAGCTAAAAAAAAATTTGTAAAGATCACATAATCTCTGAAGAGTTTCCCGGGAAGAATTTAGCTAAACAATTCCTGATGAATGGTGATCTCCCCTTTTCTTCACCAAAATTTCTCATGACTGTGTGATTTTACGTTCCTGAAGTTGCATGAGTTAAGTTTTTTCCAGGGTCCAGACTCATTAATGTGTGTTTAGAACTATCCATCTAATCTTTATCATATCTATCTATCTATCTATCTATCTATCTATCTATCTATCCATGTTTTTTAGAGATGGGGTCTCACTTTGTTCTCCAGACTGGTCTTGAACTCCTGGCCTCAATTGATCCTCCCACCTCAGTCTCCTAAACTGTTGATATCACAGGTGTAAGCCACCGCACTTGGCCTAAAACTATTGACTAAAACAGAAAACAGCTCCTCACCATCACAGAGTATGTTCCTTCTCAAATATAAAGATACAGTCAACTCTTTTAGATTCAACGTTTTTTTACTTAACTTTTCCTCCAAATCCAATTTCCTCAAATCGACGTTCATGTCTGCCACTTACCTTGAACTTTTTCTCCTCTTTTATGTTTGGGGTCCAAAATCAAGAACAATACTCTAGAAAGACTTACAATGATGAGTATGTGTGCGAATGCCGCAAAACACTGTTAGGACAAGCAATTCCCCTCCCCTCACATACTGTATGTATAATGCCGGATTATTACCCTCAGCAAGTACACGGCAGTTAGCAGTGTTTCTATTTCCAAGAGTTATTTATCATGAGAACTCATTGATTTTCATGAATGAAAGTACATCATAGATAGAGATGACCAACCTATCATTAGTTTTTCAATGGTTTAGTAAATGTTGTTGGTCAACCATTCTACAGATCTAATTCATCCAAAAACAGTATTTAAAAAACAATGACTTTTTTCTTAAAAAGAGGGAGAAGACATTGGTTGAAAATAACAACAAAATGGAAGAAGCTGCAACCTTTCTGTTGACATCTGATTAAATAAACTCAGATTGAAGTTTTTTTTTTTTTTTAAGGCCTGCATAATTTGCCCTACTATATACAAAGGAACCTCATTCAAGAAGAAACTAAAAAAAAAAAATTTTATTAACAATTTGTTGGTGAAAAAGAAAACAATGTCTTTACATACATGTTTACAAAATATTTCTATAATTGTTTTCCTTTCCTTTTAAAAGATTTTTTTTCATTTAGCAAAAGATTAAAACATTATTTACCACAAGCAATGAAACCCAGCACTTTTATATAAACGGTTTTATCTTCCCTTCACCCGTTTCCTTAAATTCAATACTCTTACAGGCTACCTAAGTTGATAATAACATTTAGAAGGATGAGCATGTAGTATGATTAATGGTAGAACTGTTGTGTTAGGCGATAACGCTAAAGTTATAAGTGCTAGTTGAGAATATAAAGGATCTGGAGGATTTTTTAGGGTGTGGGAACATAAAGCATTCTAGAATATCACAACCAAGGGATAAAATGCCCAACACCATCCCTGCACTCAAACATAGGACTGCTAGCTCAGAGTATTCAATCAATTAAGCTATAGTCTCCATTTTTAAGTCATGGCAAAGGATATTAAATAATGAAGAGATTATTTGCTATCAGAAGCTACAGACTTAGAGCTAGCTTAAAAAGCGAAAACCCAAGTTCCTCTCAGGTAAGCAACAATTCGTCAAGACTATAAAGCAGGCTTTTGTTATTGCTTCTAATACATAGAAGGGAAAATGCGAGAGAGAAAAGGAGGATGGAAACAGACTGGTGTCTTCTATCTTCATTAGTATCTTTTATCTTAGATAAAATATCTTTTTCAATGATACCAGGTAATAAGTATTGCAGAATTGTAACCAGTAATACTACTATTGAAATATCTGTGTCAATTAACTTAAAACAGGGAGACAGGCAAGATATATCTTTGCATTTACTGCTATAGTTCCCAAATACACAGAGATCATTAAAATATACAGTATCTTTTCCCAGGGATAACCAATTTAATTTATGTTCAATAGTTTAGAGTTTTAAAAAGTATTTTGGCTATTCGTATTAATTTTTGTCTTATATATTTCCATTTATGAACCTCATTATCTTCATTTGACAGAACATTATTTTTCATTGAACATGACGAAATTCCCATGATCAAAAATTTCAATGTCTTTTTTAAAAACAATCCATCTGTTACTTTCCTGAGAGTGTTCCTCAGCTGATTTGCAAATGAGTACAAAACTTGGTAAAGGTCTGTCATTTTATTCTTTAATATTGAGCACTGCAAGCTCTGTTATGAGAGAAGTAAAGTATCCCCATCATAATACTGTTCATCTTGGGCAGAAATACTCAAGTTTGTTGAAAATAACTCCACTTTCAAATATTAGTTATCCTAAATTTGTACAGACGGTGGTGGCAATGTTACCACTAAAAACAAGTGTGGGGGGTTGGGGGGAAAGAACTGGGTTGAAGCTGGTAAGAACAGCTAAAGATTCTAACCAACAAGCTTTCTGTTACCACATATTATTGAAATTACTATAAAATTACTGCTAAACAATATTTTTCTAAAGCCATTTTGTCACATGAGTTGGGCACAGAAACCTCAAGCTATTACGTATGGACAAACGTTTCTTTGGTTTAAAAAGGTGAAATTCCAAGGAAAAACAAAAGAACATCTGTACCATATAAAAGCAGATACCACACACTGAACCAAAGTGCCTTTCAAGTAATAAACTAGTAATGACTTAAATACCACATATTTACCTACGTTTCCATCATGTAAAAATTAATTTAAGTCTCCATTTAAAAAATAAGCATAAATGAATTGTGAAAATAAAGCTGTAAATAATGCAAAAATCTCTAAGTTACACTTAAAATGTAAACTAGAATCAGGCAATTTTGAATCTAATATTAGCTCTACTGTAAATACCTGAGTGAACCATGATATCCTGTAGACACTGAGTCCCCAAACCTAAATTTCAGCATAAATTATTTTAGTACTAACAATTGGTTTAACTATCCCTAGTTAATAATGTAAACATTTAGTTCAAAATTGCTTGTTATTAAAAATAAATAAACGTGAAGATTTTTTAAATGGCAAACACACACACACACACACATCAGGGACTAGATTACCGCAAGGTATAGTATTTTTTCTAACACAAAAATAACAAAGAAAACCAGAAATTAGAAACTTATCTATAGCAATTATGGAGAACTGCTTTTTAAAATATAAATTTATAAACTATTTTAATTATTAAAACACTCACCATGGTTTTATCCAAGTTAGTTTTCTCTGACAACTGTACCAACTAGAGCTTCTAGGAATAGACTAACCTTGTTTGTTATTCATCAAAATAAAAACATCCACAGATACAACACTGTCAAATATAAGTAGCTGACATTAATAAAAGGAAGGAGGCACTTTTTAAACCTAATAAAGACCTGGTTGTACTTCAGTACTTAGTATAGGGGTATAAGTGGCCTGTGGTGATGAAATATATGTAAACTTTTGAAAAGAATATACTTTTTCCGGCTTGTTTTACAAGTTATCACAAGACTGTTCACATTTAATACATGGATTCAGCTTCCAGCTAAGAGGACATTTCCATTTTTAATCACACTATCTTAACACTCCTTATAGAAAGTATTTAGTGTTCAGGCCGGGTGTGGTGGCTCATGCTTGTCTGTAATCCCCTGCCTCTGGGAGGCAGAGAGGGACAGATCATTTGAGGCCAGGAGTTCCCTGGCCAACATGGCAAAACCCATGTCTACAAAAATTAGCCAGACATGGTGGCACATGCCTGTAGTCCCAGTTACTCAGGAGGCTGAGGCAGGTGAATCGCTTGAACCCAGGAGGCAGAGGTTGCAGTGAGCAGAGATTGTGCCACTGCACTCCAGCTTGGGTAATGGAGTGAGACGCCATCTAAAAAAAAAAAAAAAAAAAAAAAAAAGGATTTAGTGTTCTGAGCTGGTTTTCTGAACACATTTTTTAAACTGTCTCTGGTTTTTAACACAGATTTTCAATTTACCATACTGAGATATTTGAGATGTCAAAGAACTATGAATTTAGTAATAAATTAGGTAGTTATTTGGATATAACATGTCTAAAAAAACAACAAGATTAATTTTCAATAGTACAAGTGATATTAACAGTTACTTAGACTGTAAGCTTATTTCAATGTGCCACTGTGGCGCTTTGAGGTGGGGACATTTTAAAGCAGGTATGTCCCAGGAGAAAAGGCAACTTAATTCTTTATAACTAACATATTCCTCCCTTAAACCTTATTATCCAATCTAACCACGCAGGTGATCTTTGACGATTTCTAACAAATACAACCTCAAAGGTCAAGAAATGTCCTGCCATATATTCAAGAGAACATAGCAGAACCTGAAGGTACAACAAGGTAAATAAATGGACTCTATCTACACCAATATATATCTATATACATAGATATATAAAATATAGAGAGCAAGATATGTTTAAAGATGTTACTTTACAACCAGGATTATTATTGTTTGTTGCTGTTGTTTGAGACACAGTCTCACACTGTTGCCCAGGCTGGAGACAGTGGCGTGATTTTGACTCACTGCAAACTCTGCCTCCCAGGTTTAAGTGATTCTCCTGCCTCAGCCTCCTGAGTAGCTCGGATTACAGACGTATGCCGTAACACCTGGCTAAAGACTTTGTATTTTTAGTAGAGATGAGGTTTTATAATGTTGGCCAGGCTGGTCTTGAACTCCTCAGGTGATCTGCCCACCATGGCATCCCAAAGTGCTCAAATTACAGGCGTGGGCCACCACACCGAACCCAGGATAACTAATTAAATATATTCTTTAAATGATCTGTTCTTATGGGAAAATGCTTGTGTACGCTAATCTTAGGATGATTCTATAAATAGGCTATAAGCTTCCTTAAATTTCATCTATGTTCCACCTCAAAAACCAAATAAATAAAAAATATACTTGAGACACTAAATCACAATTTTTACACAGGAAAAGAAACAAGAAAAGTGATACACATTTCCCACATCAATTCTTAGAAAACATAAAAACCAGTACTTCCAATTTTAGAAACATGCTATCAAAGCTGCAAGTAAGAAACATAGACAAAAGCAACAAAAAATTCAAAGAGAATACTCCATAGAGGAACCCAACTCAGAACTGACTGCATGTCCTCCTCATTCTTTGATTTACAACAGTGTAATCAACTTAGTGTAGAGCTTGTTCAATTTATAAATTCCATATTCCTTAATCTTTAACAAAATCACACAAAAATTTTGTTTTAACAAAGATCACAGAATACTCTTTGATAAAATTATCCAGAAACTAAACCCATCCTTATAATCAATGTTAGGCAAGCCTAATCCTGCTCCCTGATGGTGAATAAGCCCTGGTAAAAAATGAGAAAGTTGGGTCCAACTACAAAATAATCTACAATTTTGGTTGAACTCAATTCCATGTTTTAAATCAATTCAATGAAAACAGATCATCAGTTTTGTCCTTAAGTCACTCATATAACCACCCTATGGTTAAATACTGTATGGTTATTAGAAACAAATCTTTCTACTAGATCTACTCTTACTGTATAGTTATTAGAAACAAATCTTTCTAGTAGATCTACTCTTTTAAAAAGTTAAATACTATACCATATTTTAAATACTCTACCATATTTAAAATACATGTTGGTGGCTCATGCCTGTAATCCCAGCTTAAGGGAGGCGAGGTGGGTGGATCACTTGAGGCCAGGAGTTCAAGACCAGCCTGGCCAACATGACAAAACCCCATCTCTACTAAAAGTATAAAAATTAACTGGGCATGGTGGTGCACATCTGTAATCCCAGCTACTCTGGGTGCTGAGGCACGAGAATAGCTTCAGCCTGGGAGGAAGAGGCTGCAGTGAGCCAAGATCACTGCACTCCAGCATGGGTAATAGAGTAAGACTGTCTCAAAATAAATTTTAAAAATCAGAAGAACTGAATGTTTATCCTATATCTGATATTAACTAGCTAAACAAAGGGAAGTTATGAAATTTGTATGTGTCTCATGTACTGTAACAGTAAAATTAAGGTAACAATGTCTGGCCTGTAATCCTTGAGATTAAGAGAGCAGGGGAAATGTTGTGAATCAGATTTAAAAATGTTAAAGTACAATATGTTAAATAAATAAGGTGTTTTCATTCATGTCCTAAAAAGTCAAAGGTGGAAAGACCCTTAGAAGTAATATTATTCAATTCTAACTCACACTGATAAAGAAATAAACTCTAATCTAGAAATGAACAGTGACTCCTTCTAGCAAACCATTAGCAACTCACCAGCAAAGTTGTAAACAGATTCTAGTCCAGAATTTCTAGCAGCCCATAAGTATCTTTTTACTTGAGAGTTGGCTGGACATGTCATTGGGCATGCAGCTAAAGCACATTTTATTTAACTTTTTAAAATTTTTCAACAGCTTCAAGTTATGGTAAACGCCATAGAACACTGCCAAATATGAGCTAGGAATCATGGGCCAACGGATTCAATTGTACCAGATAACTTACATTACCATTTATTTCATTTAGCATCATATATAGAGCCTAGGAATATTAAATTCTACCCTACTTTAAAATTACTAAGGGAGATGATTTCCATAATCAAAAACTGAAAATGAAAAGAGCCAATTAAAAGATGCTTCCATTGAAAAGGTTTATGCTTTCCTGACCTTTAGAAAACACTTCACATGAAGATTATCTTTTGTTCTCCTTGCTTCAAAATTCAATTCATTGAAACTGAACAAACGGCAACTTAGTATCTATTCTCTGCTAAATTCAAATTGATAATAATTTTGTTTTCTTGAGATGGTCTCACTCTGTCACCCAGACTTGGAGTCTGTGGTGGTGTGATCTCAGTTCACTGCAACTTCCGCCTCCTGGGCTCACGTGATCCTCTCACCTCAACCTCCTGAGTAGCTGGGACTACAGGCACATGCTACCACACCTGGTTCATTTTTTAATTTGAATTTGAATTTTATTTTTTTGATAGAGACAAGGTCTCACTATATTGCTCAGGCTGGTCTCAAACTCCTGGACTCACGCAATCCTCCTGCCTCAGCCTCCCAAATTGCTGGGATTACAGAAATGAGCCACCGTGTCTGGCCAAATAAAAAATTTTAAATGAAAAAAAAAATTCTCAGAAAAAAACTTCAATTTATAAAATAGTTAACAATACTTTTATTAAGTCAAATTCAAGTCTAAGGATTTAATTTTTAAAAAACTCGCAAAACTCAGTATGATCTAATTTTTGTTTTCATCTTGTTTTACTACTTTCTACTAAAAAGTAACATCACATTCGGTAATTCAAGTATCATAGACAAAAATATTAAAATTTTTTCAAAAGTTTACAAAGACAGATTTAAAGATCAGAATTCAATCCTGCTTATAGTTGCCTCACTTGGCCTTCAATAGCTTAATAACGGTATTTAGATTCTCTTTGGTTTCATTATTAGGATGACAGGGAAAATATGACTACATCTAATAAAATTACAAATTGAACTTTGCAGTGAGAAATGTTCATTTGAACATAATTTACAATTAATAATAAAAAACAACTGCATTACAGCATACCTTTCAAAATCAAACTGGCTTTTAAAATTCTTTCCATTATTTTTATAGAGTGATTGCCAAAACTTTGCATTATTTGCATTAGAATTAAATGCACCTGCGCGTGCATTTACATACATACACACACACACACACACAGAGTAAATGTGATACATCCTAGATATAAACCACTCTGGAATCATCAGAGAACCCTAGAATAAATGACAAATCTGAAACTCCAAAGTTCTTTACATGGTACTAATGAATACTTGAAGACAGGATGGGCAAACAAATCCATCCTCAACAGTGACTTTAAAGAGGTAGAGGTTCCAGTTATCAGCATTACTTGAGAGAGCTTTGTCAAAATGTATAGCATAGCCATAGATGACAGTATGAAAGGCCACTCAGCTGTATTTACTGGTATGTGATGGGGTACTAGAACAGGAAGTAGACAGGAAAACATCTTATGTGACAGCTGCTCCAGGTTATCCTAATATTTTAACATTAACAGGTATAAAAAAACCACAGTCCTTCAAGTTCCTTTTCTGCTAACTGATATGGCTGTGTGTTAGATTGAAGAAGAAACTCTGTTTAATTGAGTCATTCATTCAAAGACTAACTTTATTTTGGGAAATGGTAGAACTCTGCCCTATATTTAAATGTTTTAACAAAAACAGAATAATTAATTATTCTAAGGTTCCCCAGTAACTGGTGTACCAGTGTTCCTCTAGTAACAATTAAGCAATAATTATCAATTCATAATCTCTGTGTTTAAAGTTAGTGTTAAATGATCAAAAACAATTTTGATTTAAAAATAACTTCTCAATAGTTTTATACAAATACATTCCATTTTACTTGTATACTAGCTTTTTTTTTTTAGCTTGGTGATCATAATTATACATCTCCAGGTGATACTGATGTTTGACAGTCCAGGGACCCTACTTTGATAATCACTGATTTAGCTTTTATCTGAATACTTCTAACGCTTTTATGAGGACACAGTGAAATTTTCATTATTAGAAACTCTCATTACACAAGGCAAGTGGATCTCTTGAGCCCAGGAGTTCGAGACCAGCCTGGGTAACATGGTGAAACCCCATCTTGAAAGAGAGAGAGAGGGGGGGGGGGGGGGGGGAAGGAAGGAAAGAAAAAAGAAAAGAAAAGAAAGGAAAGGAAAGGAAAGGAAAAGAAAATAAAAGAGAAAGAAAAAAGAGAAGAGAAGTAAAAAGGAGCAAAGACAGAAAGAGGCTGGGCACAGTGGCTCACACTTGTAATAATGGTACTTTGGGAGGCCGAGGCGGGCGGATCACCTGAGGTCAGAAGTTCGAGACCAGCCTGGCCAATGTGGCAAAAGCCCGTCTCTACTAAAAATACAAAAATTAGTCAGGTGTGGTGGCGGGCACCTGTAATCCCAGCTACTCAGGAGGCTGAGGCAGGAGAATTGCTTGAACCTGGGAGGCAGAGGTTGCAGTGAGCAGAGATCATGCCACTGCACTCCAGCCTGGGCAACAGAGCGAGACTGGGGGAGACACTGGGAAAAAGACGGAGGGGAGGGGAAAGGGAGGCAGGAAAAGGAAAAAAGAAAGGAGAGAAGGAAGGAAGGAATTCTCATTAGAGAACATTCAATGTAAAACCAGAAGCTCCCATTTCTTACAGTTTTTCTACCTAGAACAACACAGAATACTATTCTTTCTCATATATGAAGGTCACTCAATCTGAAGAAAACTCCCTATCTTTAAACTTACCTTCTCCAAAATAAGACTCACCAATTTCTTCAACCACATCTCACTCTCTAGACTACTGAAGGCTTTTATCATACCTTATAGACACTATAGTTCTTTGTGTCCCCTTTAATACATGGCACTTACAATTTAACACAATAAAAAAGTCTTAAATCTCAATAACAGTGTACATGTGGCTTATTAATCTACTAAATATCAGCTTTGTAAGTACACTAGGTCTTTCAACAACTGTATTATAGCACTTCCCAAATGCCAAAGTAGGTACTAACACTTGATAAATTTTTCAATGATGCAGAGTAAATGAGAAAATACCAGTGTAGTAATTTTTTCATCAACTTAAAGTTATTCAAGTTAAATTACTCTATTACTCTGAGTTTAAGTCCTTCCTAAATATTGGGAGTCACCTTTAAAATAAACTGGTAATGGAAGATGGTAGTTGTCTTTTCAAAAGTCCTTACATGGCAAAATTAAGTTTTATATTTCACAATCCTTTTTAAAAATGTTGGTCTAGTGTCCTAAAATACGCAGGTAAAGAGGTTCATCTGATCTAGCTTCTGATATCATCTAGGTAGCCAAGCACTTAGAATAATTTAAATAATTTGCAACAACCAATCACAAGCTCCACTGATCACTTTTTTAATTAGTTTATTGCAGCAAAGTAAACCTCCCAATGGGTTCCAGCAAATAAAAGGGCTTCAAAGTTATTTAACACTAATTTCCAAGACTTCTTAGTTTCCCATACCCATCAACCACTTACCTTTATGATCCTAAATAACACTCCAACCCAGTCAATCTGACTACCTCAAATTAAGAGAGGATTGTGATGGCAGAAACTTACCACCACTTTTTGCAGTTTAGATTATTTGCCAACTTTTGAACTACAAACGACACCATCTATGACAGGAGACAGCAAATTATGGCCCACAGGCCAAATTCAGCTCACCATCTTTGTGTAAATAAACTTTTATTAGAACATATTCACATTCATTTGATTACACATTTGTCTATGGTGGCTTTTGTGCTACAATTGCAGAGGAAAATAGTTAGGACTGACTATATGGCCTCTGAAGCCAAAAATATTTACTATCTGGTCTTTTACAGAAACATTTACCAACCTATAATCTCAGGGAATAAACTATTTGCTACCAAAGCAATATTTAAGATATGTAACAATAACCATTTACTAGCTCAGAACACCAGTCATCCAAATGGGAATATCTAAATACAAATATCGGTATATCTGAAGTCCTTTATCCTACTCTGTATGAAGATTTTGTTGCCCACCCAAGACAGAGCACTTACTTACCTGCTCAGTGAGCTAATCTTTAACATACATTTCTCAAGGACTCACTAGCAGAATAGTGAAGAATCCATGAATATGTTGCTCTGTGCAATCTAAGGTTAAAAAAAAAAAAGTTGCTACAAAACACTCAAAACTATATAATAAAGAAGCAACTGTATAGAGCTACATAAGAATTTCCTTTATATTTTAGATTCCAAATACAAAACTTTTAAAGGCACTTAAAGTAGAAAAGCTTAAGTTCAACATTTTAGGTAATATTAACTGCATTAAATAATGTAAATTAAATTTCCTTTTGTGTTAAATAACAAGATTTTCGTTTCCATCTGTGTGAAGTTGAAATCAAAAGATAGTATCTCTACACTATTCATGTAGCTATTAAAAATAAATGACACTGGAACCTCTAAAAAATAAAGTCACAATATCAAAGTACTTTGAAACTAGAAAGCACTTAAGAGATCCCTCCACATTATACAAATGAGAAAGTTTCAATATGACATGAAACACTTAAGTTCAGAGAACTAATTAGTGGCCAGAAACAGAACTAGAATCCAACACTCAATCATCAGTTTGGAACTCTTTCTACTTCATGACCAAGTATGCTGATATTCTAGGAAAGCGTAGCGTGATGCTGAAATATTCTGCAGGTTTGTTTGTTTAGAGGGTTTTAGGGGGCTCACCACATTGCCCAGGCTGGTCTCAAACTGTCAAGTGATCCTCCTGCCTGCACGCTCGAGGTAGCTGGGACTACAAGTGCATACCATCATGTCCAGCTTCTAGAGTTTTAAAAGTGCAAGAACCATACTTGTACTACAGTCCAACCAACTTAGGCAACCCTCTTGTCTTTTTAAAAATCAATCAACTATAAAATTATAGAAAGACAAAAATGATTAACTGTAAAGCAACTCTTATTAGAATGATCAAAGAAACAACCGATTATGTTGTTATGCTAACCAATTGTCAAAGATCAACAAAAAATAATGATACTGAAGGGGCAGAATGATGGGTACTCATATATTGTTAATTTAGCACAATCTTTCTAAAGGGTAATTTGGAAATATTTTGAAGGGCCTAAAAAGTTCTCACTGTCTAAACCACTTACTCCATTTACATGAGTATATCATAAAGAAAGAGCCTAATATAGAGACCAAATTTTAAAAACAAGGATGTCTATCTCACTATTATTTATAATGGTGAAAGATTAGAACAACCTAATATCCAAAGAGAGAAGTAAATTGTGGCATATTCATACAATAGAATATCAGGCAGCCATTTTTAAAAGTCACATTTTCAAAGACATGAGTAAATATTCATGAAGTTAGGTTATAAAAAACAGGGTACATAACTATATGATCAGTATAATCTCAAGTTTGTTATTACACACACACACAAACATGTACACACACTCATACACAGAAATAGCATAGACAAAGACTGAAAGGAAATACAGAAAAATATTAACAGGGTTATCTCTAGGTGGTGAGATTGCAGATAATTTTTTCTCTTCTTTATAACTTTTCAGTATTTTTCAAATTTTTTATAATAATCATGTATTAGTCTTATACTCAGAAAACATTATTTTAAAAATTCACTGTTGTCAATTTTAAAATTTTTATAGTTCATATTAAACAATAAATATTAATCGTACTCAAAAGTATATCTAAATTATGGAAAATAAACCACTAATGTGTAAGAGTATACTTTCCACACATACATAGGTGGGCAACTTTGAATCTAAAAGGTAACATTATTTTATTTCATTCGAGCATAGAAAGTTGATATTTAATAAATAAGAAACGTAAATCTTTAAATAAAATTGGTGCAAGGCATCTAAAAATTGTGCTACTCTGGCATAACACTGGAGATATAAACACTTTCTCTAATATAATGTAGACACTCAGTGTTAGGTTAAAATAGGAATAATGCAGTACATACATGGTGACTGAATTATTAAGTGAATTATACCTTTTTTTTTTGGCCAAAGTGACTAGAATTGGTCTATGCTAAAGAAAGAAAGTAATACAACACCATACCATTATTTTAGTTGGAAGAGCCGCACCAAAAATCTTGACAAAAAAATTGTGTAACCATAAGAAAATCCAGTGGCCTGTTGTTGTTGATGACGTTAATGATCTCTTGCTAAAAATTCAAGTAAAAGAGTCAAACTGCTTAAAGTATTAAAAAAGCACAGCAGTGTATAGTCTGCAATGATTTGAAAAACACTAAGAACACACTTCAATGTTTCCTCATTTGCAGACTATCAAACATGATCTTTGAAGTCAAGGATTGCATCTACGTCCTTTTACCAATCTTGAATATATATTCTGTTACAATATAGTAATGACACAAAGGGATGTCACAGACAAAAAGGCAAACTGCATGTAATTTAAAAAGTTAACTTTAAGATTATATGATTCTAATTTCTGATTTTTAAAAAATCATATAAATATATAAAATATAAAATACATCCTAATATATTTTTACATAAGAGCTGAGGTTTACCATTTTTAACAAAAATTCTGAGATGGAATTAATAAAAAACAATTTTCATATATACCACAGAGCAATAAGTTTAAATCAGACTATTTTGAGTTGTGTAGCCCTTTATTAGCAACTAAAATAGAAGGTATCTGTTGTACAACATGGGTAGTAATTGACTATAACTGGAGATTTATTATATTCTAATACAGATCATTTATAAATGCAATTTCTTTATTAAAAAGCTTCCACCTTTTTGTTTGTTTGTGTACAATTTGCAAAACTATTCTGAAAGCGGAATATATGTGCACAAGTCTGCAAAGAGTGCAAATTTAGGATATGGTAAATGCTTTACAAGTTACTTTCAAAAAACTGTCTGCCACAACTGAGCCTTTACATTGTCATCTTTTTTGATGAAAATATTTTGATGCCAGCCTTCCTTCCACTGCCCTAAACTATAAAGCATTTTTTAATGAGTTGAAATTAAGGAAGGACTACACCTACTAGAAAAAAAGAGAAGAAAGTTCTATTAGTTTGAGGTTTCAGAATCCCCCCAAACCAGGACCAGTATCTTGGTAAAGGCTAGGCTGGGACCCCGGACAGAGTATGAGAATGTGCAGGTGGCATCCCTGAGGATTCAGAGCTTCAGTGGACTGTGAGTGCTCCAGCTGCATAACTCACTGAACTGTCTTGCCAGTTTCTACACTGGCTTGACTGGGCATAATTCAAAAAGGAAAAGCTCATATTCATTCCATTCTTCTGGAGCTCTGTGATAGCCTAGAAAAAAGAAAAATTTAGTTAGGACACACATCACATAAAAAAGTGGGCACTCAATGTGTTTGTGGTTTGACTTTGTCCACTTCACAGCTGAAGCCTAGATATCTCTTTTGCTCTTTTGTTACTTGAATTTCTCTTGTTGTATCATATTAAAATAGAAAAAAAAAAAAAGAATTCCTTATCATTCTCTCAAATAACTTCTAATCTTGTTTCTTGATAATTAAGCATCAGTCATCATTTACCCTCTCTCTCCCTGTAATAAGGCCATTTTTTAAACCCTTTTTAACTTTTTAAATATATTCTCTTCACTGTATAAACCAAATCCCTGGCCACTTCTGTCTTAAGACATCAGAGTCTTTATCTGACTTTGACTAAATTTGAAATGTATATAAATTAAAATCCAGATCTAAAAGGTATATGCTAGGATTTTTACTTTAATTGTAGATTGGTTCAGCATTTACTTTATAATAAAAATTTTATTTGATTCAATTAAGATTTTAGGAAATTAGTACAGTTTATTCTAGCTTCAATTTCAAAAATTAGTTTAAGTTGAAAAGCTTTTCTTTGAATCAATCAATACAGTTTAGAAGAAAAACCCTTCCAGCCTGTAATCCCAGCACTTTGGGAGGCCGAGACGGGCGGATCATGAGGTCAGGAGATCGAGACTAGCCTGGCTAACACGGTGAAACCCCGTCTCTACTAAAAAAATACAAAAAACTAGCCGGGCGAGGTGGCGGGCGCCTGTAGTCCCAGCTACTCGGGAGGCTGAGGCAGGAGAATGGCGTAGACCTGGGAGGCGGAGCTTGCAGTGAGCTGAGATCCGGCCACTGCACTCCAGCCTGGGCGACAGAGCGAGACTCCGTCTCAAAAAAAAAAAAAAAAAAAAAAAGAAGAAAAACCCTTCCTAAAAACTCACTATATATTACCTTTCAAATCACATTAAAATAATATTGGATTTAAGGTCCTACCTTAGTCTATTCTGGACTATATTATCTTCTCCATTATTTCCCTGCCTCTCCAAATGAGCCCATTGTTACTTTCTCCTCCCAATCCTGAGTATACACTTTCTTCTTTCTTAATGAATGTCATATTTTCATTCTTCTTGAATGAAAATTAATAGTTTTCCTAATTAGAAGAAAAAAATGCTATTTTTCTTTCTAAAATCCAGCTAACCAAAACTTCTGACTCTTATCATTCCTTAACTGAAGTAAGCGTTATTTTTGTTTTAATGAGAAAAACACACATCATCTGTCTTGCTTTATCACATTATGAACATCTTAAGTTTAAGAGCAGAATCTTCCATTTATTTTTTATATAAAAATCTTCCATTTTTATTTTTTATTTTTATAGAGTCTAGACCACTAAATAAAACCAAAAAAGTAGTAAGACCATATATCTCATGTTGGTTTGTATTTATAAAGAGCATATTGGAACTAAGAGTCAAGAGAAAATGTGGGTCTCTATTCTAAATAACTTTCTGTATTTAACAGAAAGTATGGAACTGTATTCCAATGATAAATAACTTTATTCAAGTAACCAAAAGCAATGGAACTCCAAATTATATTAAAGATACTAAAAAGAAACTTGACCATAGGCACATAAAACCAATGATGCCACTGTATCACAACGATAATGAGATATTTTGGAGTATTATATGACCAAATGTTAAAAGTCAAGGCTTCCTAAGGATACTTACATTTAATAACACCCCAATGGGATGTCTTCCACATATAGTATTATGGTATTTCTTCAAGTAATTGCTAAAAGATACAGGGTCTAATTGTTCTATAATACTCATACCCTAAAAAAAAAAAAAAAAGAGGAAGAAAAAAATAAAAGAAAAAGGACAATATTTATTATTTCCTAATTATATTTTAAAAACTGTTACTTAAACATAATTCTTCAATTAGGGAGACACAAAGAAAATAGATTAAATAAACCTTGTGAAACATCAAACTCATTCATCAAAGCTATTACCATTATAGTCAACTCTCTACTAACAGAAAACTTTTAATCCCCAGTTTATTTTCTCCAAACCCCAGGTATGTTTCTATACTACTTTAACCAGTTGTCATTCAGCTGACAATCCTCAAACATTTCATAATATCTTTCTTCCATAGAAAGAATACACAAAAGTAAATCTGCTGTGAAAATTTGTATATGAAACCTAAAATTTAATTTACTTTGTGGCTGTTTTCTCCATATCCGTTATATTCTTCCTGTTATTGGCATTAAAAATCAAGAGTTAATTCTAATTGAACTGTTTCCACAACATATACTTAAATATCAACCATGTAAGGTATTTTAAATCACCAGCATTAAATAATCTAGGTTTGTGAAAAAAAAAAAACCACAAATTAAGAAAAAAGTTAGCATATTTTAATTAATTTAAAGCTCATGATAAAGGCAGGCTTAAGCAACACAGATCTTTTTTTTTTTGAGCTGGAGTCTTGCTCTATCACCCAGGCTAGAGTGCAGTGGTGGGATCTCGGCTCACTGCAACCTCTGCCTCCTGGGTTCAAGCAATTTTCCTGCCTCAGCCTCCCAAGTAGCTGGGCTTACAGGCACACACCGCCACACCCAGCTAATTTTTGTATTTTTAGTAGAGACCGGGTTTCACCATGTTGGCCAGGCTGGTCTTGAACTCCTGACCTCAAGGGATCTGCCCACCTCGGCCTCCCAAAGTGCTTGGATTACAGGCATGAGTCACCGCACCCAGCCTACAACACAGATCTCTTATGAACAAGATTAACAATAAAGGAAAGCTTTTTATCTCTTTATTCTTTAAGCTAGAATGCCTTGTTTTCACATCTTAATACAGAACAAAATTTGTCAGACTATTGTAAAAACAACCACTATGACTTGAACATTAGTTTATACTAAATTCTACAATCTCCAAATACATTCAAATAATGTATTTACAACTCATTAATATATAGCAACTTTAACTCACCAAGTCGGGGAAATAAATCATTGATTCTAGCTGATTATACATACACCAATTATATTATTTTCTTACTCAGTTAAAACACTTTCTATTAAATAAACTGGATTCATACTCTGGGAGAAACCTAAATGGTGGTTTAGGGACTTAACTGGTTATTTTGTGTTTTTGTTTTTATTTCACATTTTAAAAAAACAGATACAGTGTAAAAGCACCAAAAGTAATCAAATAAACATCCGTTAAAACCAAAAGTCATCTGGAAAATGATAATCAGTGGGTAACATAGAAATTTTACAGTGGCAGCATCGAAATTTAATTCTATAAAAAAACTTTTCTTCAGAATATTCAACTCCTTCACAAACATTATCAATATTCCATATATATATATATATATATATATATATATATATATATATATATATCTGAAACATAGACATATACATGTGCAATAAACTTTGAATTGCTTGCACATCAATTAGCCACTCTCGGATTGGTCCACAACCAGTTTGTAATGCTAAGTTGGTTGTTCCCTGCCAACCACAGTGCTTCCAGGTCAACACTCTCCACTGACACTAGGTATATAAGCTCAGAGAAATACAAACTTAAAAGTTAAACCTAAGATGGGCCAGGCATGAGGTGGCTCATGCCTATAATCCCAGCACTTTGGGAGGCTGAGGCAGGTGGGTCACCTGAGTTCAGGAGTTTGAGACCAGCCTGGCCAACACGGTAAAACCCCATTTCCACTAAAAATATAAAAATTAGCCAGTCATGGTGGCACACGCCTATAATCCCAGCTACTTGGGAGGCTGAGACAGGATAATGGCTTGAACCTGGGAAGCAGAGGTTGCAGGGACCCGAGATTGTGCCACTGCACTCCAGCCTGGGCGACACAGCAAGACTCCGTCTCAAAAAACAAACAAACACACATACACATACACACACACATACACAAAGTTAAACCTAATATAAATAATATCATAATTCTGATGCCAAAAACATTACAGTACATTTCTAACCCAAGAATGGATGGCACTAATGCAGAGATGGAATTATAAATCTCTTCCATAAATAATGGATGATCAAGATATAACTTCCCTAGAGCTAAATGAACAGAGGCCCAAAACAGGCAAAAGTCCTGGTTCTAAATTTCTAATCGCAGACTCTTTCTCACTGACTATTCTGATGTATTAGAGTATAACAAGACTCATACTAACAATTCTTTGAACACTTACATAGCTACAACTTGCATACATATTGTAGGTGAACTTTTAATGCTCCGGAATGAAGTCTATCTAGGACAGCTTACCTTAAATATAAATCACTTATTAATAAATAATGTGACACCAAGATTCTAATGTACATTTTAATATTAAAATCTCAAAGCACATTCAGAACAAACATCAGATTTAACTGATATGAATTTAAACAGAAGAAAACTAATGATCACATTTCAGAAGACAAAGAATTCAAAGTAACTGGTCAAGAAAACCTAACAGAAAAACAGGAAATTAAATGCAGAAAAGATACTAGTAAGTAAAGAGTTAAAAATGAAGATATACTGGTTAAATTACAAGAGAAAATAAAAAATTGATATGATAGGAGTTAAGAAATTAAATGTGCAAAAATTTTAAATCTTTAAAGTGTGCTATAAACCTACTAGTGCAAAACTTAATTCAATTATACTTAATTAGCTGACACAAGTGTCTCTTTATAAGGAAAGACAGAGGGGGAAACTAAGGCTTTTCTCATAGGTGAACCTCTAATTGAAAAATTCATGAAGTAGGCAAACAAAAGCAATAATGATAAAATTTAGAAATGGAACATTATTAACTAATACAGAATAATGGCGAATACACTTTTAGATATACCTATGTTTTTATGTTAACAGCTATGAGATTACTATTAGGAAAATTCCAAAAAGACAGAAATGCTACTTCAATGCTGGTGGCAAAAGTCCAAGACGATGAAAAAGAATATCCTTCCCCAATTATGCTGAATTAACTGTTTTATTTCTTAAAATAGTAGAAGATATCATCAGTGAGTCTAAAGTCCAGGCAATGAGAGCTTCCTAAGGCCTAGGATAGTGATAATTTGATTGTTCACATAAACTTGACCTAATGTGGAGGAGTGAAATGGGTCACTATACTATTCATTCAGCTCTAAGATGCTCTAAGATAAGGCAGACATTATAAACACCAAAAGCCCATCCATCAAAGATACAGGTTTCTAAGGAATTTAAGTTTCAGAAAGAAATCCACAAATTAAGGATACAGGTTTCTGACGAATTTAAGTTTCAGAAAGAAATCCACAAATTGAAAGCAAACTCCCTAAATTTAAGGGGTGAACCAATCTATCATTGTGTTGACTCTTCAAGTAATCGGTGAATGTTTGTGATGTCAAACTCCAAGTGGCAACCCTAAACTAAATAGGCAGTATTAACTGACAAAGCTCAAATTCAGGACTCTGATAAGACAACAAATTATCTTCCCTCTTTAAAAAAGTTTGCCTAGATTTAATAAAATGACAATCTAACAATTATCACCCAGAAGTAAATCTCTCCCAAAAGTAATAAATGCAAAGGAGTAGCAAAACTTTTAGAGGCACTTATGAAATAAAAACTAGAATCATTCCAACCACATAATTAACACCACATTATCAAATCATTAGAATTTTGGGTTTATAGTTTAAAGGATATACGTTTATATTTGCAGATAAGTACACATTTAGTGACGTGGGGTAGGAAAAGGAAATACTCTAGTTTCTTTAAGAGGCATCAAGATAAAATCGTTAACAGTGAAAGTTTTATGGAAAACACTCACCTTAAAAATAGCACTGCTAAGTAATGTACTAATAAATGGCTATCTTACAAGCGATGTTATAAAACTTACTAAGAAGCTATTGGCTTAGGTTCAAGAGAAAGAAGTGACAAATGAGGTGACAAAGGAACAATTTTCACTTTTAAAATAGTAGGAAGGAAGAAGAGTAGTTCATGTTCAAATTAAGTGAAGTAACTGATAAATTTAAAAGAAAAAGAAGTTACAACAGATGAATACAATGACATTTTCAGATTATCCTTGCCGAATCATAATTTGCCAATGTCCATAATGAAACACTGGTCTACACCCAAAAGAGTAGTATAATAAAAATGATAACCTATGACCATCTCATATGAATAACTATGACTAATATTTCAAGTAAGTTAAGTTTACAAGATCAATATCTCCAAATAGGTTCTGCTTTAGTCACAGTAATTATTGACATCGCAAAGCACTAATTACCAAAGAAATTGGTCTATAGCCAAAAAAATTGCAAGACTTTCAGAGTTTAGATATCCTATGCTACAGTTACATAATTTTTCCCAACTACATTTGGTAGTTCATTCTATATTTTGTGTTTTTTCACATAATTAATTTCTAAGATATTCAAGTGCTAGATATATAAACATTTTGCAATAAGAATAGCTATTTTTCTTTTGCAACTTAGAAATGGTTTTATTTTCTAGCCTTGTAATAACTATATTTGGTAATAGTTTCCAGTTAAAAAGGACCAAAACTTAATTAACATGCTAATTTTGAACAGATGTAATCTAAAATTTTATTCTTAGTTTCTTTTTACTCTATCAAACTTTCAAAATGTATACTTATTACTGCAATTCAAAATCGTTAACATTTTTATAATGCTTATGCAGAGAACCATCCAAGTACATTTTGTCTGAAAAGATCACATATGAAAACTAAGATATTGGTTCTCAAACGAATTAAATTATTTATAATATAAAATAATCTCTTAGAAAAGAAATACGACAAAGTACATTCACCATCTGATTAATCAATTAAGACAATACATTATTTAAGTCTGCCTAACAGCAAGTGTACATATATATATGTAATATAAACACACCTAAGTTTACGTCTAGAGCTAACCATTCTTATTACTTTGACCCATGTATTCTAACTCCCAAAATTGACTTGTTATTTGAATCAACAGTATGCTAATAAAATAGAACACTTATGAGCCATTTAAAAATTCTAAATATAAATAAAAATATCTCAACAAATGGACCACAGAAATAAACTCCAAGTCCACATGTTAAAATCAAACATTAAATTCAAGCATATTAATATGAAGCAAATACTCAATATTTATTCAGAATTTTTCAATATTTGAGACAGGGTCTCAGCAAATTTCAACAAAGTTCCACAACTGAGTTCTGTTGCAATGACAGGGTTAATGATTACTATAGTAAGCAATCTCATCTCTGTCCTGGCTTTAATGATCTACTGAGACCTCCCAAACTTACATCTCTAGTCGGATTGAAAGCCTTCTCCGAGCTCCAAACCAAAACAGTCAACCCATTAGCAAAGTCCTTTTGACTCTTATTTCTGAAAAGATCTGAACTCCATCCACTTCATTCTATCTCCACCAACATCACCACAGTCCAAGTTACTATCATCTCTCCCTTGAACTTCTGCCAATGGCCCATTGTTGCTACTCCTTTTTTTTTTTTTTTTTTTTTTTTTTGAGACAGAGGCTCGGCTCTGTCCCCAGAGCCAGAGTGCAGTGATGTGATCTCAGCTCACTCTAACTTCACCTCCACCTACTGGGTTTAAGCGATTCTCCTGCCTCAGCCTCCCGAGTAGCTGGGACTACAGGCATGCACCACTATGCCTGGCTAATTTTTGTATTTTTAGGAGAAAGGGGGTTGTGTCATGTTGGCTAGGCTGGTCTCAAACTTCTGACCTCAACTGATCTGCCCGCCTCAGCCTCTCAAACTGCTGGGATTACCGACATGAGCCACCACCCCTAGCCCCATTGTTGCTACTTCTGACCCTCCTGTATAATCCATTTGCCACACAACTACCAGAGTGACCTTAAAAATAATGCAAATTATATCATCTCACTTCCTTTATATTGTATTTATATAAAGTTCTTCCCCTCAATTATTACCCTACACTATCAGCTCCCTGCCTCTTTTATACACACCACTCTTCTTACTCTTATGCACCATACTCCCACAACACTGGCTTTTTCCTTTTCTTCTAACACACCAGCCTCTTTCCAAACCTAAGATCTTTGCACTGGCAACTTCTCCGGTCTAAAATGCTCTTCCCTCTGATCTTTACTTGGTTTGCTCTTTCTTATCATTCCGAACTCACTTTAATTTTCATCCTCAAGGTAGTCTTTCCCAGACCACTCAATCCAAAGCCTCTAATCATTTACCATCATTTACGGTTTTAGGTATTTTCTGCACACATTACTACTTGAAACTAATTAATATATTTCCTTACCTTTTAAAATTAACATGTATCTCCTCCAATTAGAAGTTTTATGACAGTAAGAACCATGTTTGTTTATTGCTGTATCTCCACCAACGCCTCAGGATGTATACGTACTCAAAAATAACTGGCAAAATGAAAATCCAAATGTCGACCTGATTGACATCTCTACTTAGATGTCTTAAAGGCAATAGCAAACATAACATATCCCTAACAGAATTTATGATCTTCCTGCCCCACCAAAAAAAATTTTGGTCCTTTCTTCCTGTGCTTATGGCCTAAATAAATAATGTAACCATCCAACCAGCAGCAAAGCCAAAAATTTAGGAGTCATCCTTGACATTTCCTCGACCCCCACAAGCTCAATCTACCTCCAAGTCCCATCATCAATTTGTCTCCTAAATATACTGAATATATATATTTCTGTCCCTCTCTTCTACCACCATCACTCCACCCATTGTCTAAATTACCATCGTTTCTCATCTGGACTACCTAACTGGTCTACATGTATCTCCTCCAGCCTCCTTCCAACCCATTTGCTACACTGCAGTCATATGGTCTATTCAAATACAAAACCAACTTTATCACTTCCCTATTTTTTTTTCTTTTTTTTTTTTTTTTAATTTATTTATTATTATTATACTTTAAGTTGTAGGGTACATGTGCATAATGTGCAGGTTTGTTACATATGTATACTTGTGCCATGTTGGTCTACTGCACCCATCAACTCGTCATTTACATCAGGTATAACTCCCAATGCAATCCCTCCCCCCTCCCCCCTCCCCATGATAGGCCCCGGTGTGTGATGTTCCCCTTCCTGAGTCCAAGTGATCTCATTGTTCAGTTCCCACCTATGAGTGAGAACATGCGGTGTTTGGTTTTCTGTTCTTGTGATAGTTTGCTAAGAATGATGGTTTCCAGCTGCATCCATGTCCCTACAAAGGATGCAAACTCCTCCTTTTTTATGGCTGCATAGTATTCCATGGTGTATATGTGCCACATTTTCTTAATCCAATCTGTCACTGATGGACATTTGGGTTGATTCCAAGTCTTTGCTATTGTGAATAGTGCTGCAATAAACATACGTGTGCATGTGTCTTTATAGCAGCATAATTTATAATCCTTTGGGTATATCCCCAGTAATGGGATGGCTGGGTCATATGGTACATCTAGTTCTAGATCCTTGAGGAATCGCCATACTGTTTTCCATAATGGTTGAACTAGTTTACAATCCCACCAACAGTGTAAAAGTGTTCCTATTTCTCCACATCCTCTCCAGCACCTGTTGTTTCCTGACTTTTTAATGATCGCCATTCTAACTGGTGTGAGATGGTATCTCATTGTGGTTTTGATTTGCATTTCTCTGATGGCCAGTGATGATGAGCATTTTTTCATATGTCTGTTGGCTGTATGAATGTCTTCTTTTGAGAAATGTCTGTTCATATCCTTTTCCCACTTTTTGATGGGGTTGTTTGTTTTTTTTCTTGTAAATTTGTTTGAGTTCTTTGTAGGTTCTGGATATTAGCCCTTTGTCAGATGAGTAGATTGCAAAAATTTTCTCCCATTCTGTAGGTTGCCTGTTCACTCTGATGGTAGTTTCTTTTGCTGTGCAGAAGCTCTTTAGTTTAATGAGATCCCATTTGTCAATTTTAGCTTTTGCTGCCGTTGCTTTTGGTGTTTTAGACATGAAGTCTTTGCCCATGCCTATGTCCTGAATGGTACTACCTAGGTTTTCCTCTAGGATTTTTATGGTATTAGGTCTAACATTTAAGTATCGCATCACTTCCCTATTTAAGATCCTTCAAGACAGCTGTTCTAGAGTCTTTAAGCTTCATTTCTCACCACCCTCCCCATCCATTATCATTCATTCAACAAATGTATATATTGTGTGCCCACTGACAGGCACTGGGATGGAAAAATGGACAAAGTCCCTGTTCTCATGAAGCTTATATAATCCAATGAGGGAGATAACCCCAAGACAAATCAACGAATGAATAATAAGTCATGCAGTAATAAATACCTAGAATAAAAATACAGCAGGGTAAGGTCAATGAACAGCTGTTCATCCAAGGAGCCTAATGGAAAATGATGCACGCTTTTTGGCTGTCACAATAATTTGAAGATGCTATTGGGACTCAGTGGGATTCCAGGGATGCTGACACAAGACAGTTTCATACACAAAGACTGTTCTCCATCCATAAAACTACAGAGTATCTACAGCCTTAATTATCTATACATTAATTCTACTTTGTATACAAACAGAAATAAGTTTTGCATTGATTTTAATATACAATGAGTTTCCCAGGAATAAAACTATCATGCAAAGTGAAGGAAGACTGTACTTGTTTTGTTTACAAGTTTACTAAGAATTGTTCACCATTTTGGAAAATCAAGTCACTAGCAATGGCACTTAGTAATTTCAGTCACTAACACATACCTGTGTAAGTGTGTATCTGTAGCTGTTTTTACATTAATAATACTATTCATAAACATTTGAATACTTCATTGTATCTTCTAATTTAGTTGTGCCTGGGCATTTACATTCTTAAATACATATTTATTATAAATTCCTTTTATTTCCTTTACATGTTACAGTTAGGAGAGTCATGTTTTCAAATTACATACAGGAAGATTATATCCATTAATTTATTCATTTGAAAAATATGTACTGACCACCTACTTATATTCTAATCACTATTCTAGGCACTTTGTATACATCAGTGAACAAAACAAATATCCTGATTGACAGAAATGTAGTTAAGTATTTAGTTTTTTAGAAGAAAAAGTGGAACAGGGTATGGTGGACTGAGAATGCTGCAACGGTAGGATGTAGGATGCAAAATTAAATAGAGTAGTCAGAAGGCCCCACTGAGAAGGTGAGAGCTAAGCAGACTTGAGGTAAGTGAGACAGTCAAGTGCAAAACAGGCAAAAGCCCTAAGCTAGGCACATACCTGACATTATCAAGGCACAGTAAGGAGATCAGTGTGTCCACAGTAGAGTGAAAGAAGAGTAAAAGTAAGAAGATGGAGGGCTCTTAACATTTGGGGGCTGCAAGTCACGTTGGTCCTTTTTGCCTACCCATTGTAAAGACACTGGCTTTTATTCTGACTGAAAGGGGGCAATTTTACAGGAGATATGGAGCAGAAGAGTAACATGATCTGATTTAGATTTTAAAATAATTGCTTTGGTTCCTACTTTAAGCTACCTGAGACTGACAAACACAAGAGTAGGTCTAAGAAGACCAGTTAGGAAAGTGGAAGGATAGGACCACCATCATTTGAATTAAGAAAGTCTATGAGTAGAACAGGTCTTGGTGGGAAGAAAATCAGGAACTCCATTTGGAATGTGTTTAGTACGAGCTGTTTATAAGACATCCAAGTGGAAATTATGTATGGTGTTTGAAAATGTGGTTCTGGCAGGAGTTACGCTTACATTTTTGGTGCAAAAAGCATTACTTTTTCATAAAATTTAGTACAAACTTGCTAAAGACCATGTCCAGGAAGACTTTATTTACTTTGAAAATTTTTAGTACTGAGGTATCTTTCAAAATTATTTTCTGTATGGTTACTTAACCAAAAAAAAGGTAATTTTAATGACAGGGGAAAATTTACATGCATAACATTAATAATTTATATTTCACATATATACAGCCATTCCTCCTTATAGATTCTTTCCTAAATGAATAAAATATAAGACAAAAAAGGTTAAACTGGGGCAAAATGAGAATCATACAGGTGATATAATCTTAAGTCAAATCTCTCTAAGACCTCAAATTAGGAATTAATGTTACTGGAAATTCTGAAGTAATCTCACAGTTCCCATCTTTAAAAACTCCTCCTTTGACTGTGTTTCCCTGGATCTCCTCATCTACCAAGTCAGTTAACATTTAAACACTGCTCCTTTCTGTCATACTCAAAACTAGTAGAGAACAATTTTTCACATTTGGTTTTTGCCTCTTCGTTCCAATTTACCTTCTAACCTGATTCCACTGAAACTGCTCTTGCAAGGTTCTTAATTCACCTCTATGCAGCATTTGATACTCTTCCTCCCTCTTTGCTAAATAAAGCTCATCCTCTCTGTGATATTGCTCGTTCTCAGTTCTCTCTAAGCAGAATTCTACTGACTCTTCTTTATCTCCTCTTCCACTTAATGCTGGTATGTCCATCTGATCTAACTCCCCCTTTGTTCCTACTCCTTATACTCTCTCTGGAGATTGACTCTGTGAACAATGGCATTAACATCCTTTCTTCTCATCCACTCCTCATACATCAATAATTTCAAAATGTTTATCTCCATCCAGACCTACCTTCATGTTCTAAACCAGTACTGTCCAATAAAAATATAATGCAGGGCATATATGTAATTTTAAAATTTATTGTATCCATATTTTAAAAATAAATGGGTAAAACTTATTTTAAGATATTTTATTAAACACAATCTGGCAGTATCATTTTATAATATAATCAAGATAGATTATTTTTGAGATTTTTTGTTCCTTTTATACTACATGTTCAAAATCCGGTGTATATTTTACACTTACAGCATACCTCAAGTTGTATAACCACACTTCACATACTCAATAAATACATGTAATTGGTGGCTACAGTATCAAAAAGTGCAGTTCTAAACAACACAAAAGCCATGTCTAAAACTGAACTCATCTTTTTCTTTAAATCTGTCCCTCTTATATTCCCTGTATTAGTGTGTACATCTATATACACATGGAAGCCAGAAATCATCCCACATCCCACCACTCCCTTAACATGGCACACCCAATTAATCCCTAAAGTCCTTTTCATTCTACCTCCTAAATGTATCTCAGCTCTCTATATTGTAATGGCTGTTTCTAAGTATGTTCAACCACTGGACTCTAACTTCCATTAAGTCATGGACTATGTTTTCTCTTGTTTATGTCTTCAATACTGCACAGAGTACCAGACAAACAGCAGATACCCATTAACCATTTGCTTTGACAATCATTAATCATTTGCTATACGGACAAAGCCAGAAAAAGTTTTCTGAGGCAACTGAGAACTAAACCTCAGAATAAAAAGTCAAAGGAGAGTTAATCAACTGAAATGAAAACATCAAGAAGCCAAAAGAGAAGACAATACATTAAAATCCAAATAAAATTCTAAAGGTAAAAGTATTGGACAATAATTGGATTTAAAGTAGCAACTAAGCTAAGTTTACATATGATAAACACACTAAGTAACGAACTTTGCATTCATTACATTTGGCTTTAATAAAATATACATGACATATTCTATTAATACATTCAAATCCAGATTCCTTACTAAAATATTTGATCTACTTTAGACCAAATAATCTTATACTAAAACATATGCATAAGGTTTAACACACTGGTAGAGTTGATTTGAACAAACTGAAGACTTATAAGCTGATAGAATTTAAAGACAATTTAGAGACCATCTAGTCCAAGTCTATCTTCTTCCAGATAAGGAAATGAAAACTAGAATATTAAAATAATCTGTCAATGGTCATAGAGAGCAAGTTAGAGTTGTTCTGCTATATTTAATACTGTTTATGAGTAAATCCCAAAATTATTTGTGTTATTTAAAAAATTAAAATAAGTATCATCAGCTTAGGCAACATGGCGAAACCCCATCACTAAAAACTAAAACTAAAACTAAAAATAATTAGCCAGGCATGGTGGTACATGTCTACAGTCCCAGCTACTTGGGTGGCTGAAGTGGGAGGATTGTTTAAGCCCAGCAGGTTGAGGCTGCAGTGAGCTGTGATTGCGCCACTGCACTCCAGCCTGGGTGACAGAGGGAGACTCTGTCTCACAAAAAAAAAAGAAAGAAAGAAAGAAAAGAAAAAATATTATGATTACTATAGCACTTCAAGAAAAAAGGACAGTAGGATCAATATCTACTATACTCCTAAGCTAGGTAAGAATATAGTTATATTTTAAAATTCTGTGTTTAGAACAACAAATTGAAATTCCTTTTAAGAAAAATCCAGGCCAGGTGCAGTGGCTCATGACTGTAATCTCAGCACTTTGGGAGGCCAAGGAGGGTGGATCACTTGATCTCAGGAGTTCCAACCAGTCTGGGCAACATGGCGAAACCTCGTCTCTACAAAGAAAGATTAGCTAGGTGTGGTGGTACACATCTGTGCTTGACTGCCTGAGCCGGGGAGGTTGAGGCAGCAGTGAGCCATGATGGTGCTACTACACTCCAGCCTAGGTGACAGAGTGAGAGCTTGTCTTCAAAAAAAAAAAAAAAAAAAAAAGGGAAAAAAACAAAAATCCAAATCCAAATGGCCCAAAAACAAGATAATACACTAAGAATTTGTAAAAGGAGCAAAACCACAAACGAAGAGAAAAAAAACAACAAATTATTTGCATCTGTAAAAATAATTTTGTTTTCTTACGCTTTTTTTATAGCTCTTTTTAATAGATACCTAAAGGCTCCAGGTCATGAAGTTCAAGTCTTAATACATGCCAAGTGCGGTGGCTCACACTTGTAATCCCAGCACTCTGGGAGGCAGGAGGGTTACTTGAAGCCCCGGGTTCAAAACCAGCCTGGGCAATAAAGCAAGATTTGTCTCTACAAAAAAAAAGAAAAAGAAAAAGAAAAAAGCTGGGTGCGGTGTCACATGCCTGTAATCCCAGGACTTTTGAGAGGCTGAGGCTGGCAGATCACTTGTGCTCAGGAGTCTGAGACCAGCCTGGGCAACGTGGTGAAACCCTGTCTTTACAAAAAATACAAAAATCAGACGGGCTTGGTGGTAGGCACCTGGTAGGCACCCCAGCTACTGGGGAGGTTGAGGTGGGAGAATCGCTTGAGCCTGGGAGGTAGAGGCTACAATGAGCCGAATCACACCACTGCACGCCTGCCTGGGCCACAGAGTGAGACCTTGTCTCTAAATAAATAAATATTAGTTGGGTATGGTGGCATGTGCCTATAGTCCCAGCTACTCAGGAGGCTATGGCAGGAGGATTGCTTAAGCCCAGAAATTCCAGGTTGCAGGGAGCTATGATGTGCCACTGCACTCCAGCCTCGGTAATGGAGTGAGTCCCTGTCTCTTAAAAAAAGGAAAAAATAAATGTCTTAATATGCATGCTTAAGATCAATGGGAAATGCAAATCAAAACAAAAATGAAATTAGATAAATAATCTGATTTACAGGATATTTTACAGAAATATGTCAATGATGTGAGTTTATTATGTTTAAAATATTAATTCCATTAAATTTTAGATCATTTTGAGAGCTTCTAAAAAGTAGCTCCAAAATAAACATGCCTCTGTCAGGTCAAACTGCTGGTCCAAGAAAATAATAAAAATAAATTAACAAAACAAAATAAACATGCCTGAAATTTTAAAACTTAAAATAAAGTATATGTATAAATCTCTTCAGCATGGCAGACAAGATTTAAGTTAGCTACATTTTGTGTACATTGGAATTCCTGTACACTGTTATCATAAGGCTATGATATCTTTATTTCCAGAGGCAAAGCGGCAATAATTTTAAAAAATTAAGACTTTCAGTCAAACCTTTATAATTTTCAGGTTATTTACTTCAAGTTTACATATAGTTCCTCCCACAGAATACGTATTTTTAGTAGCTAATTCATAAAATCTTCATCATCACTTAAGAACAGTAATTTGGCCTGCTATCAAAACTAAAAATATACTAAGTTATTTAATAAATTTTAAGAAACAACAATGCTGTTCAGAAGGAGTCAAAAGAAATATTTCAGGTAGTCATGAAACAAATAGGAGTCAAGGTATCCATCATCTGCTATGGTTACTGCTGCTTAACAGTAAATGATGGTATTAGTATCCTATTGTCCCTAAAGCTAAAGTACTTCTCTAAAAAGTATTTTAAATCTGTATATATTATTCTTAAATATTCTCATTAATCAAACAAAATTATGATGATGGAAATTCCTACTAGAAGGGATTATTCTTATAGTCAATATTTATATGATGACACATTGCATTTTGTACATTTAAAGATAGGGAAAAAAGTATATTATTTCAACATATTAAGTCTTGAATTACTAATCTGAAATTAAAGAAAAAGCCTTAGAGCATTAAAATCCCACACCTGAAAGACTTACCATTTTATCTAGATGTTCAATGGATCTATAAATCTCCCCCTGGGATTCATCATAGTAACTGTAACGGAACCTTTGACCTTGAAACAAATATCATGTACAAAATAAAATAGGGAAAAATTAGAAGCTAAAAAGAAAGCAAGCGCTTACCAAATAATTTCAGTTCTCATGAAAGGCAAAGCACAGCTTAAGCCTCTGAGAGAATCATTCCCAAGAGCCCTTGTACATAAAAATAAAAGGCATATTTGGGAAGGTAATAAAGAAATGATATCACCAATGTTTTATGATGTTAAGAACTATTTCAAATTGTAGAAACCTTAAAATCACCAGAAATACAAGATTAAGGAAACAAAACAGCTTAAAAGTTAGAAGCATTGTTAAACATTTTATCAGTCTATATTGGAAAGTAAACCCAAAGAATATTACTGAAGAAAATTTGGTTTAAGAAAACTATCTTGGTATAACAAATCACTAAAAGCCTTTGCTTTTGCTGTACAAAGGTTTGATCTCTATTACAGGGAAAAAAAAGTGTAGGTCACAAATACTGTAACTTATATGATTTTTATAAAGTAAATTAAAAAAAAAAAATCTCATTTTTGCACTACTTAGAAAAGGATCAATACAAGTGCCTTATGCAATGTGAACAGAATACACAAAAGGGTAAATATAATATAAATATAATAAATATTCCTACCCTGACATAAAATCTCAGTAAGAGTAAAAGCATAGAACATTCAATGTTTTGGCTATTCTCCAAAGAACAGAGAGGGTAAAATGAAAGAAGCTTAAAGAGAAGACAGAAAACAAAAGTCTCAGAAAAATTGTTTCCTACTAGTTACATGAAAATCAAAAGTTAAAAATTTTCTTAACTAATTATGGAGTGTTGTTACTCAACTGACTATAACGTATTTCAGATACACCTAAATCTACCTTTCAGCAGTGCCTTTTTTCTAAGAAGTCATTACTTTTGTATTTCCTTAATGTTAAAGATTGACCAAAATGCATTTCTAAAGGAATTAAGAGTATACAAATCATGTACACACATCATGTGTCTTGTGCTTCATGTTTAGAGCAATATTGATATATCCAGTTACCACCGTTACACCTGAAGACATGGAACTCTTTAGCTGGATAATTAAGATTTTTAAGTTTTCTGTTCATCTTACTAAAAAAATTACGTAAATGATGAGCAGTGCAAAATTATAAAACCCTCTTTGATGTCCTTTTTGAAAAACTACACATCACAGAACCGAAACACTTCATTCATTTGTCGACACTGACCACCTCTGATGGTCATCTTTCTAAAATATGTCATATTTCCTTAATGTTCACATTTTAACTTTTCGTATACAGTAATATAATTACTCAATGTAGCAGTCCTTATTCTCTCCCAAGAGCCATTATTCAATCAATATTGCATCTTATAACTTAACTGATGATATCCTAGGATTGGGCAATAGGGTCTGAAATAATATCTGCTTCCTGAATAAAACAATAAAGATTACTGCATGTTACCTTAGCTATGAGATCAACTATAGTCTTTGAACCAAAAAAAAAAAATTCTTAAAACAATGATAATTTATCATTCAATGCCTCTATACTGATAATTCATTAAACATTTCTTTCAAAATTTAGAGTTAGGTATAGCTTTATTTTTCTGTAAAGAATGTATATATTAATACTTCGTGCATAACTAACAATGAGAATTACCTAATAACTATATAACTGACACTATTTTTTCTTTTTCTTTTTTTTTTTTTTTTTTAAAGACGGAGTCTCACCCTGTTGCCCAGGCTGGAGTGCAGTGGCGTAACCTCGGCTCACTGCAACCTCTGCCTCCCGGGTTCAAGTGATTCTTCTGCCTCAATCTCCCGAGTAGCTGGGACTACAGGCATGTGCCACCACATCCAGCTAATTTTTGTATCTTTAGTAAAGACAGGGTTTCACCATGTTGGCCAGGCTGGTCTCAAACTCCTGACCTCAAGTGATCCACCTGCCTTGGCCTCCCAAAGTGCTGGGATTATAGGCGTGAGCCACCGTGCCCAGCCTGACACTATTTTTCTCATTGCCAGGTGGCTGTGAGAAGGCTGCTCAATGCCAAATCTAAAGTGCAGTTATAATAATTTATCGATTCAATTCATTTGATACTAAATTTTTACTTCTATTTCAAAGTTATTTTGACAAAGCTGTCCAAAATCTTTCTGAAGCAAATGAACACCTTAGACAAGAATATTCTGACTCACTCTCACTATAGTAAGAACAATATTCTTAAGAGGAAATCAAGGTAGTATACACCTCAATTCTTTGAACCTTAACTGCTTTAGGTTTACACTAATACATTCTCTCTTCCCTGCTTCTGGAAATAGCTATTAGTTTTGGCTACTATCAGTAAGTCTTCTGACTGGGACATAATCTACTGCTACTCCCAGGTGCAGAGAAAAATGCATACACTTCATGATAGTCATTTGCTACTCAAAAGTCTTTTCTGCTTAATTCCAAGTAAAGAGTTGCTGTTCCAAATGGCTGAAGTTGGTCAAACCAGACTTAATAGTAAGTGAAAAGTCTATACTTTAAATTGCTATCTTGTTCATATAGGCCATTTTCTATGTAACTTTCACTTAAAAACTGCTTCTGAAGGAAAAAAAGAGGAGATGTTTGAAATACTTTAAAATACTGGATCGGCATGGGATTTAATGAGAATGCAAAAATGCACAGAGAACCAATGGGAGTAAATGCTATCTACTTTTTGTTACTCTTTAGTAGCCACCTCATATTTAATAACTGAAAAACTGACTATAAATATTTGAAGGACTCTAAAGAATGTTTCGATTAAGTAGCTAAATCCACACTACATATGGCTACTACACTGAATAAATATTTTAGTTGTAGCAGCTCAAATTGTCTCATGGTAATTTTTAAAAATTATACAAATATTTAAAAATCACTTGAACAATGAATGTATTCTGGTCAATATACATACAGAAGGCATCTAACTTGAAGTAAATGGTTGCCATCATCATAGCCTGTATGTATGTGTGTATTTACATATGTGTGCATACACACACACAACTTTAGTCAATCACCACTCAGAAACTGAGTTTAAATACTATTTTTTGGTTTCTATTATTTTAAAAGTGTCTCAAAATTTTATTTAATAATAAAGAAAATGATAGCACAAGCACAATAAATGACCATAAATATACCTTTAACTAAAAATGTATTATTGACTTAAAATAAATCATAATTATATGTATCTCATGAGCAAATTTATTTTATTTTTATAAGTTTTTGTGTTTCTGACATTCAGTAAAGGTTATGAATCTAAACTGTAAACAAATACAATTGCCCATGTACCTGGAGAACTGGACTTTTGTACTTTTATAAGTATGAATAAAGCGTATCACATAGTAAGAGAAAATTACTTACCTGAAACTTATCCTTTCAGAAGGTACACTGGGAAAATGGATTCTTTGAGCCCCTGTTTCAACTCCAAGTATGAGCATTCTAGCTTTAAGAGCCATTGACACTGTCCCTAGGGACAGCACAAGCTTTGGAACTCCCCTAGTGAGTATGTCAGTAGTTTCTTCAGGTGCCTTCCCTCAGTTCTTTTCAAATTCAAAAGATGAGAGGAAAAATAACCCAAGAAAAAAATCCTGTAAAGCAGAAACCTTACTCTTTGAGGGAAGGAGGGTAGCTCATTTGTGAATCCATTCCAGAGCACGCTTTCTGAGAAAAAGAAATACAGGTAAGTAATTTTCCCATCTCCAAAGGTGACTGGTGATTAATGAGTGGATTCACAGAGTGTGGAGAATAAGCTCCAGGGATGTCTGTTTAACACACAACAATCAACTAATGAGGACAAACATAACAATGAATGGTACAAGAACCAATGCTACTTTTTAAGTACCTTAAAACAAAAGGTAAAAGAATATTAAATACCTCAACATTAAGCTATGCACTGAACTGCAAAAATAAATAATGACCTTGGAAAGTTGATCTATAAAACCCCCAAAAGATCAGTCAATAAGATAGATTTTCAGATATGTATCCAATAAAAATTATACTGTCATACATTTACTTAATCACATTTTTTAGTATGTTAAACCACTTTCAAATATTTGAGTTAAACCTCACAACAACCTTGTGAGATCAATTACTAGGCCATTCGATACTAAGGATCCAACCTGGGGATATTCATAATTGAAATCACTACCAAAGAAAAAATGTATTTCATAAAAGAAATATTCTCTAAGTAGCATCAAATAAGGTAATCACTTTTAAAAGCTAAATACTATCAGGTTTTCATTCTGAAGTCCTAGTTATAATGTATAAGTATTAGCCTTATCTCAAATCTGCAAAAAGTCAAAAACTAAATCTGTAAAATCTGTATGTACAAATATTTGAGAAGACAAATATGATGGCTTGGTTAAGGTATATTTTAAGAATTAGCTAACTTACACTCAAACCAATTTAATTATTTAGAAAACAGCAATAGCCTTATACCCAAGAGACTAACAGAAAGGAAGAGTATGCATGAATAATCACGTTAATATGCAATAAAGAAGAAATCTGAATGTTATAAATTTCATAAATATTTAGGGGAATGCCACTTTTAATAAGTGGTACGTATTTATAAAAAGCTAGTAATGTAAACCAAAACAAATATAAATTTATGCATAAAAATTCAAAATTGCTGAAAAGACTATAGTAAACTCACATTTAAAGAAGAATATAATGTCATAAACATTCACCAAGTAAACTTATCTAAACTGATTTGCAAAACCACCATAAAAGGTAAATCAAATAAAGTATGAGTCCACTTTTACTTTTTGTTTCTTTTTTTGTTAGAGATGAGGTCTTACTTGTTCTCCAGGCTGGATTCAAGTAATCCTCCTGCCTCACCTCCCACATAGCTGGGACTATAGGCACAAACTACCATATCCAGTTCATGACTGCACTTTTGAAAAATCAATTTTTGCTAAATCCAATTTCATTTAGAAACTTCTTAGAAGTGAAAATTATGTTAATGAAAGCTGCCAACAATCTAAATTTAGAAATATAAATTTCAGGAAGGTCATGGAAACACAAATATCAATCATATATATGAAGAAGGCCAAAACTGAAACTTGAGAAGAAAATTCTACTAATTGAAAAATTAAAATAGGTCCAGACAAAATTCTCTCATACGGAGCCATCCTATAGGATATAGAACTTGAAAAGCACAAAAAGTATTGGAACAATTTATTTAACCACGGTAAAGTATACAGACTAGTGGCAAATGTCTTTTCACTTAATCTACTTCCTGCTAGTAACACAAAGGATGAAATGAGGTGAAACTATTTTAAGTGTTGCCTGAGCAATATAATCTGGCATTTCTATATGTACAAGACTGGTGATGTGATAAAAGGCAGGAACTGAAATGCAGGATTTCTTTTTGGGGAACTCAAATGAGGGGACTGAAAGAAGGGGGATAATGGAATCTAGGTTCCTGTCTCTCCCTTGACTTACCTCAACTAGAAAGAAAACTTGAGAGTACTTCAGTATGTCTACCTTTATCTCTCTAATGTCTCTTTTCAAGTCTAAATAAAAGCTACAAGGCATCTGAAAGATGAACATCTTTAAAGTAAAATACATTTAAGAAAATAGATCATTTTTATAAAGAACATTGGCTAACAAATAAGGTCAACAAGAAAAATCTTCCAATTTACACGTAATAATCTGAAATGTCTCTATCACCAAGGTTTTCACTTTACTTTCTGCAACAGGTAGGCACACTATAAAGAGAACCACTGACTAAAAATGAACAATGTAGTCACTGCCAGTAATCTAATAATCAAAACAAAGAAACTTCCACTGTGTGTAGCTGAGTAATTTTTCAAGTGTACTATAATAAATTTTTTTTCCAAAAAAATTCAGGTATTTATAGTGTGTGTTAAGAGGTAACTCAATGAACCGTTTAAGACCTCTGCATGCATGAGGAACTGAATCCCTCCTATGAAATTACTTAGAAGTCAGTGTTATGATTGCTTCTATATAATAAAAATCAACCTGTATAGTACCTCTTTAAAAAGAAAAACCATTAAGTATTATCTTCATGAGAAAAAGCTGAATTTTTGAGATGATAATATGGCAGGCTTACTAATTTAAGAAAGATACCCGTCGCCACTACAGTATGAATGTGAGAAACATGAAACTTAATTCTTAAGATAGCTTAACCCATAACTGGTCAATAATTCATATTACTTCAGTAGGCATGCAAAAGAGGAAAATGTATCTTACTTTACAAGAATTACTGTGGTAGTGAAAAGACTATCAATTTTGGAATATTATCTATGTTACACCTTTCACTTATCTCCAGAACCCCAACATATTTCTCAGTAAGAAGTAGCACAGTGCTTTCCATAAACACAAAGAAAACATTTAATGAGTATTATTAATGATGGTGATACTAAAAAATAAACTCTTGAAAAGTTCTATTAAACACCAAACATAAACATAAAAAATGTTTTAGTCTCTAGATAATTCTTACAACTATTATTCATGAGTCTTTAAATTTTTTGAGCTCTTTTTTGTAACTATCACCTGGAAAGCCTATCTTACAATTTAGATACCAAAATCTCCAAGAAATCAGGAGACAAAACAACCTCAATAATTTTCTAAGAATCTAGGTAGAAGGTAAAACAAATTTATTTTTCTCTCTCAGCCATTGTAGTTACATATAGCAGTGGACTAGGCTTTGCTTACTTTAGAATTCTTTATTAATGAGGTAAAAAGGATGATTCCACAGAAAAGAGCAATACGGAAATGTTTACTGACGTTTTACATGAATTTATGTTATGATTGCACAGGTTGCCAACTTAGAGAGAAAGCCCAAGTTCTGAAAAATAATATCAAGGGAACTAATTATTTAAATCAAGTGATTAATAAGAGCCTTAAAAATGAAGGAGGGGTGGGACACTTGCTTCAAGAATTTTAATTTTCAAAACATAAAGCCATGCTTTGTTACCAACACAAATTCACAATATTAAGGAAAATATCCTGTTTTGCAGTAATGATACTTAAGTTTTCAAGATCACTTATTAAATTCCAAAATTCCACAGAAAGGAACTCCTTTTAAGCATCTACCAAGCCTTCAGATCTAAGCAGCATACTTATATCCATAAAATGTAACTTCTGCCAAAGGTAGCAAACCAGCTAACCAATAAAATCAGTAAATAAAGAACCTTGAATATTAAAAACAGATTTAAAAAAAGAAGAAGACCCCTGAGAGCTTCTCTAGGGGGTTGAAAAGGAAGCACAACTACCTGCATATCCTAAAAATCTGGGTTTCCAACCTCAGCACTGCTGACATTTTGGGCCTGGTAATTCTCTGATGTGGGAGCCATCCTGTGCCATTGTAGGATGTTTATTTAGCAGCTACCCTGGACTCTACTCATTAGATACCAATAGTATTGCCACCTCCAAACCATATCCCAGTTGTGGTGATCAAAACTGTCTTCAGGAATTTTCAAATGCCCCTCACAGTAAAATCACTCCCAGTTGAGGATAAGTACTTTATGCAAAAAAATAATCTGTACCATTATGAAAGATAGTTCTCTTGAACTGAGATCTCAACTTTGAAAAGGCCATTCGGAGATAGAAGCAAGAGAAAGACACCAGCCCAACCAGGCCAGATAAATGTTGAATTAATTCTGGCAATCAATGGGTAAGACATATAAAATGCCATGGCTCCCTATGTTTCACTGAGGATGTTCTCCTGGCTATTCTAGCATTGTATCTTAAAAATTATGGTCTTACATTTTAGGTTTCCTTATAATCAAAGAAATAACTGACAAATGAACAGATATTGGCATCTTAAACCAATAAATTAATAGGTCAAAGAGATGTCCTAAAAGGAACAAAACTTAGAAATATTCTGGGACAGTAATGGATAAAGGAAAGCAAACTGCATCCAAAGACCGTAAAAGCAACGTTTACTAAAAGAGGAATCCACAAACAGCTCACTTGTCTTATGGTGTATTCACTGTGAAGCATTCTTACTCTTACAATAATCAAAACATCACTCAAGAGTCCTTACCCTCATAAAGTATTACCAATGAAGACCACAGTGCTAATAGCCAGTATGTTATACTCTCTGGAGGGTAGCTTTAAACTGATGGCAATTGTGGGCAAAAACTAAGCACCAAAAGGGGAAAAAAGAAAAGAAAAGACTAATTACAAAAAAGGAAATGTGGAAAAGGACTGGCACAGCACACAGTGCTCTTCTATATCCTAAAGAACACTGGATTTATCCACCAAAACTAACTTCAAAGAATCTACCATACACACCTACTTGGAAATGAGGTTAAAAGATCTTAACTCCCACTACATAAGTATCTAAGCAAGGATGCCTTCACAGTGTGAATCCAATTATACCAGTCGCCTTTGGAAATGTACCCATAATCCACTATTGTAATCTGATCCTTTTTAAAGGATCAAAAGATTTTTTGTTCACTTTTAAACATTGCTGCCAGAAGTAAAACTTTCCAAGGAAAGTGATAAAAAATTGAAAATCAGAGCTTAGAATGAAAAGATACCTTTAACCAGAAGTATATAACATCTACCATGATATGTTAAAATCTAGAACTTACCCCAGTGGCAGAAATCAGAAGAAACCACAAAGAGATTACTAGGATCCGCTAGATATTTACTGAAGAGTTTTCCGAATTCCTGTTCTTTTGACTCACTCAGAGCTCCAACCAGTACAGGAATAATGGTAAACTCATCCTTATGGCTTAAAGAAAACAGAAAAAAAAAAAAAAAAGGTCATTTAAGATGCTTAAGAATGAAAGTAGTTCTCCAAATGTGTTGGCATTAGAAAGTGGAATATGTATTAATAGTGGTAAGGACAACATACATAATATTATTGTTGAATTCTTAAAATCCATAAATTAAATGTTTAAAGGGTACGAGGGTACGATTAAAAATATGAGTCATACAGAATACTAAAAATATCCATTTAAACTACAGAAATGTATTACTTCTTTAGGTAAACAAAGCTATTTTACTACCAGGTATAATAACATCTCGAAAAATAAAAACAAGCCCATCAGAACAGCACCAACTCAATTCTTTTCACGTACTCATCAAGGCTACAGTCATCTGCCAAATCTTCCTGTGATTATAAAAGAACATTAAACTCTTCCTCGCCTATTTTAATCTATCCTATTATAAAAACCATCATTTCTGGCACTTGCTCTATAAACCTGCCAAGTGAGACCTACAAAACTTAATCTTGGCTCCCGTAAGATTTATCAACTGCATTTTTACACTTATCCTAATGATCAGATACAAGACAGTCGGAAGATACGACTCAAATTTCATTGGCATCTAGGGTAGACAAAGAATTAAAGGAAGTAAGTATTAATTTCTAGCAGCAGAAAAAGACACCACAGCCACCCACAATGTTTATGGCATATCCACAAGTCCCTTTTTCACTCTACAGATTGACAGATTTATGGAAAAGAAACAAAGTAGATTAATAAAGAATATGATGAGCTATAGAAACAGATGTTCATTCAAAACCATTTTTTAAAAATGTTATTGTCATGAAATTTTACTTATATATATTCAATATTATTTATATTCTAAATGATCCCAGATTTGGTATTTTAGAAGCATGAACCATGTTTGTCTGATTTGTTGTTAACAGGACCTTTTTTAAAAAATCACCATTATAATAAATGCTTTTTAATATGATAATCTGGCACTTAACTGATGCAGGACAAACAAAATTCATCAAAGTTTTAAAAAATACTAAGTTTAAATAATCCCCAAATAAATGTTAGCCCAGCTGCATAAAGCTAAAGCACCTCCCCCGTAAGGCCCCCTTACCCTGTCAATTGCGAAATAAACAGATCATACAGATCTCCAGTCCCTCTGCAATGCAGGGGCTTCTTGGGCAGAATCTGCATCTATGGAGTAAGAGAAAAAAAGGAAGCTGGCAGAGGAAGCTGCCACAGGATCTCTTTCTCTAACTGTTACCAGTTTGCTAAATAACTGCCTGACTGAATCCGGCTCTTCAATTAGTTAAGACTAATTGTCAATTGAAAGAAAAGAATTAATTATTCTAACCTCAACTACTACCTACATAAAAAAATACATTAAGATCATCAAAGTGTGAGTAATTATGATATGATTGGAAAGTAGTTATACGGAGTATAAAGAACAAGGTGAAACCAGAAGAAATGGGTTCAAGTGCTATCCCCACCACATACAAATGTTCAGAGCATAGATAAGTTCCCGAATTGTAAATATATTTCCGTATCTGTAAAATACGGAATCATAATTGCAATACTTACTTCATAAAATTGTTATGAAGTGAAGAACACTATAGGAAAGGTACTTCGTCACAATAGTTGGCTCACTCTGAATAAACAACACGTCTACTCTCCACAAGAGCCATTAATCCCTTCAATTAACCTCAGTTTGAGCTTGCAAATCTATCTATAAGGAGGTATAAAACTCTATTCTCTGTTGAAACCTAGGACTTGAATTGGGGCTCATTCATCCACCCCTCTGTCATCTGTCTTTTTAAAAAATTACTTGTTCTCTATCTCTACAGACAAATAAGCATGAATTAGAAAAAAGAGCATTTAGCTTTGAAAAGTAATACTACTAGGATTTAAAATCCAAGTTCTGAAGTTGAACTTCCAGTGAAAGAATACAAAATCTCACCCCCAAAAAGCAATTATAAAACTGGATAAAAGCGTCAAAAGCAACCATCTTTGTGCTATGGAAATCAACCAAAGGCAAAACAACAACAAAAAAAAATGAGAAGAGCATGTTAATGAAAAACTACAGAACTTCCTGGTAACTACGGTGGAAATCTGGCATCTTACCAGGAGCTACCTCCATCCCCTACCCTAGCTCCACTGAAGTATAAGTTCCATCAAGGAACCCGCACATTCATTGCAAAAAGGGGATGACTTTGACTTGGAGCAGAGAGTGGAAAACCCACACTCAGCAGGAAACAGAAAAGCCTGCAGATTGCTTAGTCCGAGATTGCTGTTGTTGAGGTGAGCCAGAAACCTGAGGACTAGCTAGAAACTTAATAGAAAGACACTGGAAATGGCAAAGCCATAGAGAGACTTGATAAATTTTCCACACATCCTAAAGAGAGAGCCTATGCCCTCCACACAACACTGGCTGACTAGGAGCCTGCACACATGTACACAGGAGTCCCATAAAGTCCTAAGCTCCACACAAAATGCAGTCTAACTGAGAGACCGGCAGCATATGCATGGGGGAAGCTGGAAACCTGAGAGACCTAGCTCTCCACACACGCCTGGCTAACAGAAAATTGGGGTACATGCACAGGGTCTTAGGTCTAAGACAACATAATAAAAAGTAAAAAAAACAAACATGAAAACAGACTATACTTAGTTGATTTTTTCTTTTAATCAGAAACAGGGTCTCACTATGTTGCCCTGGTTAGCTTCAATCTCTGAGCCCAAGTGATCCTCCCTTCACAGCCTCCATACAATCTCCCAGCAGAAGGTGAAAGCCTTTCTGGCTCAAGGTGTTTAGGTATAGCCTTCAACCAATAATTAGCTAAGCACTAAATTCAGGAATTGCAGGTGGGAACCCTACAAAGCCAAGCTTAAAATTACAAATTAAAAAGTTTTAAAAGCTGGGGAGACACATAGGTAACCACACATACTGGGAGACACAGATTCTGCAGTTGAAGTCCATGAAAGTTACTAAATAAATAAATAAATACAACCTGCAAGGGAAAAAAAATGAATAAAAACCGAATCCAAAGTTACTATAACATACTACACAAAATGTCCAGTTCCAAAAAAAATTATAAGTCATGGAAAGAAACAGCCAACTATGACCCGTATTCGGGGGGGAAAATAAGTAGCCAGCAGAAGTTGTATCCGAGTAAGAGCAGATATTGGATTTAGCAGACAAAACCTTCAAAAGAGTTATAAATATTATTCAAAAAATTACAGGAAGCCATGCTCAAAGTTATGATGATATAACTAAAATAGGGAATATCAACAAAGAAATAAATGCAAACTATTAAAAAGAACCAAGTGGAAATTTTAGAGTTGAATAGTAACTGAAATGAGAAATTCAAATGAGTTCACTAGATGGTCTGAAGAGCAGATTTGATATTAAATAGGAAACAGTCTGTGAAATTACAAAAAAAACCAATCAGAACAGAGAAAAAGAACAGAGCATTGGAGATTTGTAAACAACATCAAGCATATCAGCACGTACATAATCGGAGCTCCAGAAAGGGAACAGCAAAAATATTAGAAGAAGTAACGGCTGAAAACGTTCCAAATTTCATGAAAAAATATTAACCTACAGATCTAAGGAATTCAACAAATCCAAAGTATGATAAGCACAAAGAGGTCCTCATCCAGATACATCATAATCAAACAGCTGAAAACAAGACACAAGAAGAAAATCTTGAAAGCAGCCAGAAGCAAGTAACTTCTAATATATAGGAGAGTTTTTTAAGAAATGGTACTAGGACAACTGCATATCCATACACCAAAATAAAAATAATAATAATGAACTTGTCTCTTTGCCTCACATCATACGGAAAAATTAATTAAAATTGGATCCTAGAACTATAAGAGCTAAAACTGTAACACTTCTAGAACAGGGATCAGCAAACATTTTTTGAAAGGGGCCATTAAGTATTTCAAGCTTTCTGGGCGACACAGTATAGAAACTGCGCAAAAGTTCAGGTAGAGAGAAAGCAGGCATAGACAATATGTAAATACAGAAGTATGGCTATGTTTAAATAAAACTTTATTTACAAAAGTAGGCTGTGGGCCAGATGGGGTTCACAGGCTGTAATTTGCTGACTCTTGTTCAAGAAGAAAACAAAGGAGAAAATTTCTATGACCTTGGAGGAGGCAAAGTTTTCTTAAATTTGATACCAGAAACAGAATCTATACAAGAAAAAAAGTTGATAACTGAATTTAACAAAATGAAAAACTTCTGCTCTTCATTAAGAAAATGAAAAGTCAAGTCATACAATGGGAGAAAATATTTGCAAATCATATATCTCATAAAGAATTTGTCTCCATAAATTCTCTTATAACTCAATAAAACAATGAATTACCAAAATAAAAATTGGGTAAAAATGTATGAATATGCAGATGACATGATAGTATATTTAGAAAACCCCATTGTCTCAGCCCAAAATCTCCTTAAGCTGATAAGCAACTTCAGCAAAGTCTCAGGATACAAAATCAATGTGCAAAAAACACAAGCATTCTTATACACCAATAACAGACAAACAGAGAGCCAAATCATGAGTGAACTCCCATTCACGATGACTACAAAGAGAATAAAATACCTAGGAATCCAACTTACAAGGGATGTAAAGGACCTCTTCAAGAAGAACTACAAACCACTGCTCAGTGAAATAAAAGAGAACACAAACAAATGGAAGAACATACCATGCTCATGGATAGGAAGAATCAATATCGTGAAAATAGCCATACTGCCCAAGGTAATTTATAGATTCAATGCAATCCCCATTAAGCTACCAATGACTTTCTTCACAGAATTGGAAAAAACTGCTTTAAAGTACATATGGAACCAAAAAAGACCCCGCATTGCCAAGACAATCCTAAGCCAAAAGAACAAAGCTGGAGGCATCACGCTACCTGACTTCAAACTACACTACAAGGCTACAGTAACCAAAACGGCATGGTACTGGTACCAAAACAGAGATATAGACCAATGGAACAGAACAGAGCCCTCAGAAATAATACCATACATCTACAGCCATCTGATCTTTGACAAACCTGACAAAAACAAGAAATGGGGAAAGGATTCCCTATTTAATAAATGGTGCTGGGAAAATTGGCTAGCCATAAATAGAAAGCTGAAACTGGATCCCTTCCTTACTCCTTATACGAAAATTCATTCAAGATGGATTAGAGACTTAAATGTTAGACCTAAAACCATAAAAACCCTAGAAGAAAACCTAAGGAATACCACTCAGGACATAGGCATGGGCAAGGACTTCATGTCTAAAACACCAAAAGCAACAGCAACAAAAGCCAAAATTGACAAATGGGATCTAATTAAACTAAAGAGCTTCTGCACAGCAAAAGAAACTACCATCAGAGTGAACAGGCAACCTACAGAATGGGAGAAAATTTTTGCAATCTACTCATCTGACAAAGGGCTCATATCCAGAACCTATAAAGAACTCAATCAAATTTACAAGAAAAAAAAAACCCCATCAAAAAGTGGGCAAAGGATATGAATAGACACTTCACAAAAGAAGACATTCATACAGCCAACAGACACATGAAAAAATGCTCATCATCACTCGCCATCAGAGAAAGGCAAATCAAAACCACAATGAGATACCATCTCACACCAGTTAGAATGGCAATCTTTAAAAAATCAGGAAACAACAGGTGCTGGAGAGGATGTGGAGAAATAGGAACACTTTTACACTGTTGGTGGGACTAACTAGTTCAACCATTGTGGAAAACAGTGTGGCGATTCCTCAAGGACCTAGAACTAGAAATACCATGACCCAGCCATCCCATTACTGGGGATATACCCAAAGGATTATAAGTCATGCTGCTATAAAGACACATGTACACGTATGTTTATTGCGGCACTATTCACAATAGCAAAGACTTGGAATCAACCCAGATGTCCATCAGTGACAGACTGGATTAAGAAAATGTGGCACATATACACCATGGAATACTATGCAGCCATAAAAAAGGATGAGTTCGTGTCCTTTGTAGGGACATGGATGTAGTTGGAAACCATCATTCTCAGCAAACTATCGCAAGAACAGAAAACCAAATACCGCATGTTCTCACTCATAGGTGGGAATTGAACAATGAGATCACTTGGACACAGGAAGGGGAGCATCACACACAGGGTCCTATTGTGGGGAGGTGGTAGCCGTGAGGGATAGCATTAGGAGATATACCTAATGTAAATGATGAGTTAATGGGTGTAGCACACCAACATGGCACATGTATACATATGCAACAAACCTGCACATTGTGCACATGTACCCCAGAACTTAAAGTATAATAAAAAAAAAAAAGTGGAAAAAAAAAAAATGCTTTCTTCCTCCTCCTGACCTCCTCCTTCCTAATTACTGCCTTCTTTACTTTCCTCTAAGTTCCCTTGCTCTGGGTCCCTCTGCTCACCAGTCTCAGGAGAAAATTTAAGAAGATATTAAAAGAACAATAAAGGATTAAAAAAAAGTATGAATAGATATTTCACAAAAGAAGATACACAAATGGATAATAAGCACATAAAAAGTTGCTCAATGGTTTGTAGTTCTCCTTGAAGAGGTCCTTCACATCCCTTCTAAGTTGGACTCCTAAGTATTTTATTCTCTTTGTAGCGACTGTGAATGGGAGTTCACTCATGATTTGGCTCGCTGTCTACTATTGGTAGATGCTTGTGATTTTTGCACACTGATTTTGTATCCTGAGACTTTGCTGAAGTTGCTTATCAGCCTAAGGAGATTTGGGGCTGAGATGATGGGGTTTTCTAAATATACATTCATGTCATCTGCAGAGACAATTTGACTTCTTCTCTTCCTATTTGAATATATTTTATTTCTTTCTCTTGCCTGACTGCACGGGACAGAACTTCGAATACTATGTTGAACAGGAGTGGTGAGAGGGGGCATACCTGTCTTGTGCCAGTTTTCAAAGGGAATGCTTCCAGCTTTTGCCCATTCAGTATGATACTGGCTGTGGGTCTGTCATAAATAGCTCTTAATATTGTGAGATACATTCCATCAATACTTAGTTTATTGAGAGATTTTAGAATGAAGGGGTGTTGAATTTTATCGAAGGCCTTTTCTGCATCTATTGAGACGATCATATGGTTTTGGTCATTCTTTCTGTTTATATGATGGATTACATTTATCAGTCTGCATATGTTGAACCAGGCTTACATCCCAGGGATGAAGCCCACTTGATCTTGATGGATGAGCTTTTTGATGTGCCACTGGATTTGGTTTGCCAGTATTTTATTGCAGATTTTTGCATCGAAGTTCAGCAGGGATATTGGCCGAAATTTTTCTTTTTTTGTTGTGTCTCTGCCAGGTTTTGGTATCAGGATGATGCTGGCCTCATAAAATGAGTTAGGGAGGAGCACCTCTTTTTGCATTGTTTGGAAAAGTTTCAGAAGGAAAGGTACCAGCTCCTCTTTGTACCTCTAGTAGAACTCAGCTGTGAATCCATCTGGTACTGGGCTTTTTGGTTGGTAGGCTATTAATTACTCCCTCAATTTCAGAACTTGTTATTGGTCTTTTCAGGGATTTGACTTGTTCCTGGTTTAGTCTTGGGGCGGTGTATGTGTCCAGGAATTTATCCATTTCTTCTAAATTTTCTAGTTTATTTGCATAGAGGTGTTTATAGTATTCTCTGTGGTAGTTTGTATTTCTGTGGGATCAGTGAGTGATATCCCCTTTATCCCTTTTTATTGTGTCTCTTTGATTCTTCTCTCTTTTCTTCTTTATTAGTCTGGCTAGCGGTCTATTTTGTTAATCATTTGAAAAAAACAGCTCCTGGATTCACTATTTTTTTGAGGGGGTTTTCGTGTCTCTATCTCCTCCAGTTCTGCTCTGATCTTAGTTATTTCTTGTCTTCTGCTAGCTTTTGAATTTGTTTGCTCTTCTAGTTCGTTTCTCTAGTTCGTTTAATTGTGAGGTTAGGGTGTCAATTTTAGATCTTTCCCTCTTTCTCCTGTGGGCTTTTAGTGCTATAAATTTCTCTCTAAACACTACTTTAGCTGTGTCCCAGAGATTCTAGTACGTTGTGACTTTGTTCTCATTGGTTTCAAAGAACTTCTTTATTTCTGCCTTAATTTCGTTATTTACCCAGCAGTCATTCAGGAGCGGGTTGTTCAGTTTCCATGTAGTTGTGTGGTTTTGAGTTTCTTAATCCTGAGTTCTAATTTGATTGCACTGTGATCTGACAGACTGTTTGTTATGATTTATGTTGTTTTGCATTTGCTGGGGAGTGTTTTACTTCCAATTATGTGGTCAATTCTAGAATAAGTGCAATAGGTGCTGAGAAGAATGTATATTCTGTTGATTTGGGGTAGATAGTTCCCCAGATGTCTATTAGGTCTGCTTGGTCCAGAGTTGAGTTCAAGTCCTGAATATCCTTGCTAATTTTCTGTCTCATTGATCTAATATTGATAGTGGGGTGATAAGTCTCGGCTATTATTGCGTGAGAGTCTAAGTCTCTTCGTAGGTCTCTAAGAACTTGCTTTATGAATCTGGGTGCTCCTGTATTGGGTGCATATATATTTAGGAAAGTTAGCTCTTCGTGTTGCATTGATCCCTTTGCCATTATGTAATGGCCTTCTTTGTCTTTTTTGATCTTTGTTGGTTTAAAGTCTGTTTTATTAGAGACAAGGGAATAAGAGAAGACACAAATAAATGGAAAAACATCCCATGCTCAAGGATAGGAAGAATCAATACTGTGAAAATAGCCTATCGCCCAAAGTAATTTATAGATTCAATGCTATTCCCATCAAGCTATCACTGACTTTCTTCACAGAATTAGAAAAAAAAAAAAATTAAATTTCATGTGGAACCAAAAAAAAGCCCATATAGCTAAGACAATCCTACGTAAAAAGAACAAAACTAGAAACATCATGCTAGCTGACTTCAAACTATACAACAAGGCTACAGTAACCAAAACAGCATGGTACTGGTACCAAAACAGAGATACAGACCAATGGAACAGAACAGAGGCCTCAGAAATAATGCCACACATCTACAACCATCTGTTCTTTCACAAACCTGACAAAAACAAGCAATGGGGAAAGGATTCCCTATTTAATAAATGGTGTTGGGAAAACCAGCTAGCTATATGCAGAAAACTGAAACTGGACCCCTTCCTTACACCTCATACAAAAATTAACTCAAATGGATTAAAAACTTAAATGTAAGACCTAAAACTATAAAAACCCTAGAAGAAAACCTAGGCTATACCATTCAGGATGTAGGCATGGGCAAAGACTTCATGACTAAAATGCCAAAAGCAATGGCAACAAAAGCCAAAATTGACAAATGGGATCTTTAATTAAACTAAAGAGCTTCTGCATGACAAAAGAAACTATCATCAGAGTGAACAGGCAACCTGCAGAACGGGAGAAAATTTTGCAATCTATCCATCTGACAAAGGGCTAATACCCAGAATCTACAAAGAACTTAAACAAATTTACAAGAAAAAAACAAACAACCACATCAAAAAGTGGGCTAAGGATATGAACAGACACTTCTTAAAAAGAAGCCATTTATGTGGACAAGAAATATATGAAAAAAAAACTCATCATCATTGGTCATTAGAGAAGTGCAAATCAAAACCACAATGAGATACCATCTCACACCAGTTAGAATGGTGATCATTAAAAAGTCAACAAACAACAGATGCTGGAGAGGATGTGGAGAAACAGGAACGCTTTTACACTGTTGGTGGGAATATAAATTAGTTCAACCACTGTGGAAGACAGTGTGGCGATTCCTCACGGATCTTGAACTAGAAGTACCATCTGACCCAGCAATCCCATTACTGGGTATATACCCAAAGGATTATAAATCATTCTATCATAAAGACACATGTACACGTATGTTTACTGCAGCACTGCTCACAACAGCAAAGACTTGGAACCAACCCAAATGTCCATCAATGATAGACTGGATTAAGAAAATGTGGCACATATGCACCATGGAATACTATGCAGAAATAAAAAAGGATGAGTTCATGTCCTTTGCAGGGACATGGATGAAGCTGGAAATTATCATTCTCAGCAAACTAACACATGAATAGAAAACTAAACACTGCATGTTCTCACTCATTAAGTGGGACTTTAACAATGATAACACATGGATGCAGGGAAGGAAACATCACACACTGGGGCCTGTCGGGGAGTGGGGGGCTAGGGGAAGAATAGCATTAGAAGAGATATCTAACGGAGATGACGGGCTGATGGGTGCAGGAAACCACCATGCCACGTGTACTTGTATATTTAAAGTATAATAATAAAAAAAAGTTGCTCAACAACATTAGCCATTAAGGAGATGCAAATTAACAGCACAATGAGATTACACTAAATGTCTATCAGAATGGCTATAATCAAAAATACTGACGATAACAGATACTGGCCAGGATGTAAAGAAACTGGAAGCCTCATGCACTATTCCTAAAATATAAAATGGTACAGTCACTTTGGAAAACACTTTGGTAGTTTCTGAAAGAATTAAAACAAAGGCTTATCATATGACCCAACAATTTCCTTTGACATAAAGATGTGTATAAGAATTTTTATAACATTATTCATAATAGCCAAAAACTGGAAATGGTTCAATAGTTTATCAACCGGTAAATGGATAAAATGTGGTATATTCATATAACAGAATAATTATTATTTGGCAATAAAGAAGAATGAGCTGGGCACGGTGGCTCACGCCTGTAACCTTAACACTCTGGGAAGCCGAGACGGGCAGATCACTTTGAGCTCAGGAGTTCAAGACCAACCTAACCAACGTGGCGAAACCCTGTCTCTACTAAAAATACAAAAATTAGCTGGGTGTGGTGGCGCACACTCATCATCCCTACTCAGGACGCTGAGGCAGGAGAATCACTTGAACCTGGGAGGCAGAAGTTGCAGTGAGCCAGGATCGCACCACTGCACTCCAGCCTGAGTGACAGAGTGAGACGCTGTCTCAAAAAAAAAAAAAAAAAAAAAAGGAGAATTAACTACTGAGACATGCGACAACAGGGATGAAATCTCAAAAACAGTATGCTAAGTGAAAAAGAACAGACTATGTTTTGTACAATTCCATTTATATGAAATTTCCAGAAAATGCAAATCTAGAAACAGAAAGCAAATCAGTGGTTGTCTGAGACTGAGAGTAGGAACAAGGACTGACCTCAAATGTACACCAGGTTGGGTGATGAAAATGTTCTGGCTGAGTGCAGTGGCTCACGCCTGTAATCCCAACACTTTGGGAGGCTGAGGTGGGCAGACTGCCTGAGGTCAGGACTTCAGGACCAGTTTGGCCAACATGGTGAAACCCCATCTCTACTAAAAATACAAAAACATTAGCCATGCGTGGGGGTGTGTACATGTAATCCCAGCTACTCAGGAGGCTGAGGCATGAGAATCGCTTGAACCCGGGAGGTGGAGGTTGCACTGAACCAAGATCATGCCACTGCACTCCAGCCTAGCCAACACAGCAAGACTGTCTCAAAAAAAAAAGTTAAATCATTGAGTTGAACTCTTATATGAGTGAATTTTAGTGTGTAAATCATACCTCAATAAAGCTGTTGCAGAAAAAATAAAAAGAAAATCCACCCCTGCCACTCACAAGTTGCTACCTACAGCATATTACTATCCTAAGTCTCAATTTTGTCATCTGAAAAAAAACAGAAAAAACAGAGTTAATAATACCTCACCAGGTTCTTGTTAATTCTTTAGTAATATAGAGGAACCTTTTAGCCCTTCTTTTTTTGTCTTATAGCTTAAACCATGCTGCAGGAAATTTACCAATCCAAGATAAAATAACTGAAATCCAAGAACCCTTTTTTTTTTTTTAAAGACACAGGATCTTGCTCTGTCACCCAGGCTGGAGTGCATTGGTACCATCACAGCTCACTGCAGCCTCAAACTCCTGGAGCCACTCACTTTAAAACAAAAACAGAAACACTGTATTACCAATGCTCTTACTAAAACAGACTATGAAAATTCTAAATTCTAATTCTAACATAAAAAGATGAATTCTAATAAAAATAATACAAGCAATAAGAAAACATTATCATTTAAAGTGGTTTATTAATTTGTGGTATATAAATAATCAAAATCTTAAAATTTTAAATGTTTAAATATTGACAAATTTATTAAATATACAAATATTTACATATTTATGAAATATACAAATACTTATTTGCTTAATCTTCCCCTGCCATTAATTTGAACGTTTCTCCTCTGTATGACATTGATGAATATGCAAGTCTTCCTTCCTATACAAATTCTTCCAGTTTCCTAATGAGTCTAGAAGCAGTCCCAATTTCTTAAGATGTGAGGAGAATTAAACTAACTGTAACAACAACTACAATTAGCCAGTCAGAAGGGACATGATCCTCATCCCTAAGGTGCCAAGGCTGTTGTCATAGTAATACCACTGTGATTTATTCTCCTCTCCCTTTTCAGTTTGAAAATACTCAAAGAAAAAAACAGGGCAGGGGGGATGACAAAAAGTTATGTAGGTAAATATAAAAAATCTGTACTCTAATATATTCTATTCCTCTCAAATGTCTTTTGCTACCTCCTCTTTATGCTTTTCATGGTCATAGAAACTGAAACTACTCCATTACCACCAACAAAGAATGATTTCCTATTATTCCAGAGCTCATCCATGTTCTATGAGTCTTAAAAATGCTCTCCTGCTGATAGGAGATAAGGTAATACTCGAAGGGAATCAACATACAGAAAAAGGAGAAACTGAGAAACATAAAGAAAAGTTACACTTGCTCTAAAAACCTCATAAATGCTCTAAAACCAAAAATAAAAAAAATTAACTGTAAGACATATGCAAAAATATACAAATAACTGTAAATATAAAAGTCACAGAATAAGAAAACACTTGAGAAATGCCACTGCTCTTGTGACTGTCATTAAACTGGGCAGAGGAAGAGAATCTCTGGCATATTTTTATTCTACGTCCAGCGAGGAGGCATTCCATTCCTTAAAGACTACCTATATAAAAGCAGATCTACTTTTCTCTATTTCTAATATTTGAAGATCTTCATTGAGGCCACATCAGAAAGGAAAGTAAAAATCTTAAGATCCAGTGAAACCTAAGCTATAATAAAGGTTAAGATGGCATTTCAGAGAGTCAAAAATCCAGAATGGCAATATGCCAGCCTGTAACTGGGAAAGAGGCATAGGAGCTTTACATGAAAGTTAATATAGCAGGCCTGATGCTACAGTCTTTAGAAAGGCCTGTGTATTAAGACTGGTCCTTGGTTGGCATCTGGGAACTTGGTTTTTAGAATATTCCTTATGCTGACAAGGCTGTTTTACCCACTTGGGACACTGAATTCTGCTATACCAGCTTGCTGAGATTGTTTGTAAACAAGGTGATTACATACAGTAAACACTTTACTTCTGAGAGCCTGGAATTTTGGTAGCTGTGGCTAGCTACACAGGCAGAGTGCCTACATGACCAGTCCCCAGTAAAAATCCTGGATTTTGAATCTTAAAGCAGTCTTCCTTGGGCAGAAATACTATGTACTTTCTATGTAGCCCACATCTACAGAAGGCAGAGCAGTAGACACCTGTAACTGGATTCTAGAGCACACAACCTAGATCCCTGACATGTGCAGTTCACAGTAGGGTTCACACTCCTATGACAATCTAATGCTGCTGCAGATCTCACAGGAGGCAGAACTCAGGTGGCAATGCTTGCTGGCCCACCATTCACCTCCCGCTGCACAGTCCAGTTCCTAACAGGTCACAGACCAGTTGGGGACCCCTGCTCTAGAGAATCACCAAATGTGAGGGTGGTCATGAAAGTTTCAAACAGGTGTCAAAGGCAAAGTGATATAAAAGAATCATAACTGCAGTTTTAAAGAGTCCTATAAGGCAGAACTTCTCTCATCTTTTTCTCTTGGTCAAATTCACTTTCAGACCAAAGACACATGCATATAGAATTTAAGCAGAATACTGCGATTCATGTAAGAAAAAATAAACTACAGAGATCCAGAAAACAGGCTGGGTGCAGTGGCTCATGCCTGTAATCCCAGCACTTTGGGAGGCCAAGGTGGGCAGATTCCTTGAGCCCAGGAGTTCAAGAAAAGCTTGGGCAACATGGCAAAACCCCATCTCTACAAAAAATAAAAAAATTGGCCAGGGGTGGGGGTGCACACCTGCAGTCCCAGCTATTTGGGAGGCTGAGGTGGGAGGATCACTTGAGCCTGGGAGATGGAGGCTGCGGTGAGCTGTGAGCATGCCACTGGACTCCAGCCTGGGTGACAGAGTGAAATCCTGTCTCCATAAAGAAAAAAAAAAGATCCAGAAAACATCAGAGGCAGAGAACTGGGGAAAGAGGTAGAGGATAGGGGAAGAAGAAGGGTAAGCTAGCTGTCAATGACTTAACTAAAATTAACATTTAAGTCATTATAAATCTTTACTGTTTGATCAGTTAAATGAAAACAATGAAATTCCCAAAATTAATTTTTAAATCTTTCAAAATTTCCATTTAAATAGGCATGATGATAAGAAAGATTTTCTAAGAAAGGGCATACTTCAGGTACTAGAGAGCCATTCTAAACTCTATTTTTAAAACTCAACCATTTGAAGCTACTATGAAGCAACACAATCTTAGAAACTAGTCAAGTTTGCTGTCAGAATCATAGAGAAACTCCTGTATGTTTTTAAAAACAAGTCAACATTTCCATACCCTACATTCTCTTAAACTTACACTCATTTCTGGCTTTGCCATTTCTGATAATGGCAATATCATGAGCCCTTGAACTTCATATTCTCTTCAATTTATATCAACTTTCTCACATAGGAATATTTCTATCTGCATAGAGTTATGTGTAGAATCCTCATGATTCTAACCCTTAAACATCTCCCACATCTGCTCAGTGTGTTACCCCACCTGCCACTGCCTTGGTTCAAAGCCCCCATGATTTTTTTACTACACTATTTATTTCTTCCAACTCCAATCCATCCTTTCATACTGCCATCACACCTTCAAGGAGAGCTATTCTTTTTTTTTTTTTTTTTTTGAGACGGAGTCTCACTCACACTGTCACCCGGGCTAGAGCGCAATGGTGCAATCTCGGGCACTGCAACCTTTGCCTCCCAGGTTCACACGATTCTCCTGCCTCAGCCTCCCGAGTAGCTGGGATACAGACACTCACCCACACCCAGCTAATTTTTTGTATCTTTAGTAGAGATGGGATTTTACTATGTTGGCCAGACTGGTCTCGAACTCCTGACCTCGTGATCTGCCCACCTCAGCCTCCCAAAGTGCTGGGATTACTGGCGTGAGCCACCGCACCTGATCAAGGAGTGCTATTCTTTTTTTTGAGAGAGAGTCTCGCCCTGTCGCCCAGGCTGGAGTGCCACGGCGCAATCTCGGCTCACCGCAACCTCTGCCTCCTAACTTCAAGCGATTCTCCTGCCTCAGCTTCCCAGGTAGCTTGGATTACATGCGGGTGCCACCAAGCCCGCCTAATTTTCTGTATCTTTAGTAGAGACAGGGTTTCCCCATGTTGGCCAGGATGTTCTCGAACTCCTGACCTCGTGATCTGCCCACCATGGCCTCCCAAAGTGCTAGGATTACAGACGTGAGCCACCGCGCCTGGCCTAGGAGTGCTATTCTTGTTCAGTCCCAATCATCACCCCCTCCCTTGCTAAGAACATTTTATTAGCTCTGTACCAGGCATAGAATAAAATACAAGTATTTTACAATGGCATTCAATTCCTTCCATAATCTGGTTCTAATCTATTTTCCAATTCTCTAATCCTGCCCCTCTTACACTGTATCTCTATAAGTCAGCTACTCAAATGCCTCCAGCCCCAGGATGGTGTTACATATGTGTGAAAAGGTAGACAAGGTGTAAGATAATAGGGAATAGCAGGACCAATATTTAACTATAAATATCTGCATAAAAATTTTTTTCCTAACTATGCAAACCAAACAAAAACCATCTACAAACAGACCTCGGTTACTACCCAAGCCTTTTACAACTCCTGCAAGTTAAGCCAAATAGTTTCCTGCTATTAAAAATAAGCCCTAGGCTGGGCGCAGTGGCTCAAGCCTGTAATCCCAGCACTTTGGGAGGCCGAGACGGGCAGATCATGAGGTCAGGAGATCGAGACCATTCTGGCTAACACGGCGAAACCCCGTCTCTACTACAAAAATACAAAAAAACTAGCCGGGAGAGGTGGCGGGTGCCTGTAGTCCCAGCTACTCGGGAGGCTGAGGCAGGAGAATGGCGTGAACCCGGGAGGTGGAGCTTGCAGTGAGTCGAGATCCGGCCACTGTACTCCAGCCTGGGTGACAGAGCGAGGCTCTCGTCTCAAGGAAAAAAAAGAAAGAAAATAAATAAATAAATAAATAAATAAGCCCTGGGCTATCCTACTCCTAAATACTTTGTATGTACATAACTCCCTTTCTCATGAAAACCTTACACCCAATCCCATGAAAATTGTAGGCACCTTCAAAATCCATTCAAATGCCACCCCCTTAATGAAGCCTTCTCTGTGCTTCCCTAACTCAACTACTACCTCTTTCCTCCCAAATCCTTACTCTCTGCTCCTGTAACTCTTTAATTATACTTACTACATTTTGAATTATATTATAATCATTTATATACATTTCTTATCTCTTCTACCAGGCTAAAAGATGAGAAAACAAACAGGTGTTTCTTTATTTTTGTATTCTTCATCCTTAAACATAGATTAGTACCATTAGGTACATCTATTATATTTGAAAAATTCAGTTTAACTAAAATTTTAAAAATCTTAAAATGTTGACAGTAAATGTTATCTTAAAAACAACCCAATTTTTATAAAACATAACTAGTAAGTCTGGGGACAGTGGCTCACATCTGTAATCCCAGCACTTTAGGAGGCTGAGGCAGGCAGATCACTATGAGCCCAGGAGTTCAAGACCAGACTGGGCAACATGGCGAAACTCCGTCTCTACAAAAAATACAAAAATTAGCCAGGTGTGGTGGTGTGCACCTGTGTTCCCAGCTATTTAGGATGCTGAGGTAGGAAGATCTCTTGAGCCCGGGAGGTGGAGGTTGTGGTGAGCTGAGAGTGCACCACTGCACTCCAGTCTGAGCAGGACCCTGTCTACACACACACACACATACACACATACACACACACAACTTGTACAACTAGTAAAACAGAAAAGATGAAAAATTACCATTTGGGAGCCAAAATGAGTTTCATTAACCTGTTTATTTACTCCCACATATAAAATGCATTATTCTTAATCTGTGTTTAAGACAGGCATCAGTCTCTTATTCTGTGTATTCTTCAGAAGGAGGTACAGTTAAATGGTAAAAAAAATTCTTTTTACAACCACCACAAAATAGCATATTTTAAATAGTGAAATTAGAGCTATAAACTGGTATAATTCCCTTAACATGGTACTTGGGCCATTCAATAATTCATTTAGAGGAGTTTTCTTTAAGAAAATGAAAGAAGCTCAGATTTGTAAATGTCTACCTTTTTTTCCTAAACATTCTTGACCCTTGACCCTCTCTTCCTAACTCCAGTCCTACCCACACAGTGCTTAAAGTGACTGTCTACAGAATGCACTGAATCTTTCTTAAGAATGAAAACAGGTAGTGATATAAACAGGTGCTAGTTAAGATTTCAGGAAACTTCAGACTTCCATATGGTGAGAGTAAAAAAACAATGAAAGAGATTTCCAGTTTCTGATCTAACATGTAAAGATTTTAGAAGGTATTACTCTTATCCTAACAGAAAAAAACACTAAATTAAAAACCAATAACTCTTATCAGATCTATCTGAGAATTGAGGTGACAGAGCAAACCAATGCCCCAAAAACTGGAAGTGTAGACAGAATCAGAGAATCTTAAACCACGCTTGGAGCTAGCAGGAATACTTAAAGGGTAATGAACTAATTGCTGGAGACTAAATGTGGACTATCCTGAGAGATACAAACTCCTGAGAGCCAAGGCATCAAGCTGTAGAAGGCTTTATGAAAGTTTTACTTCCAAGGGCCCCAACAAATATCTGCTTCACTGAGTATTCTGTCCTCTTTACAAAAATGCCTAACTGCAAGAGAAACTATTTTACCAGTGCCCGACAAAATTGGGCCTTACAAGAGTTTCACAAACGTGGAGTAAAAGTAATACCCAAATCCAGCCCCTCCAGTCTTCTTGTCTGACCTGAAGTGGGGGAAAATCTGAGAAGAACTTGTTAAATCACAGACCAGTGGCACAGGCTCACCAAAAGAATGACAATTGATCACAGAATTATAGAATGTGTCTCCTTTCCTCATCTTACCACTATATCAACAGGGCACCTGTATAATAACAGGGGAAGGTAACTGAAAGAAATGCAGGACTTGGACCTTATCTAACAAGTCTCTTAACAAATTGGGTGTAGAAGGAACATACTTCAACATGATAAAGACCACATATGACAAACCCACAGCTAATACCACAATGAACAGGGAAAAACTGAAAGCCTTTCCACTAAGTTCTGGAACAAGATAAGGATGCCCACTTTCACCACTTCTATTCAACACAGTACTGGAAGACCTAGCCAGAGCGATTAGTCAAGAGAAGAAATAAAGGGCATCCAAATGTAAAGGAAAAAGTCAAATTATCCTTGTTTGCAGATGACATGGTCTTACATTTAGAAAAACCTGAAGTCTCCACCAAAAAACCCTAAGATCTGATAAACAAATTCAGTAAAGTTGCAGGATACAAAATCAACATAGAAAAATCAGTAGCATTTCTACATACAAACAGCGATCAAACTGAAAAATCAAGAAAGCAATCCCATCTACAATAACTACCAAAAACAAAACAAAATACCTAGGAATAAATTTAGCCAAAGAAGTGAAAGAGCTATACAAGGAAAATTTTGAAACACTGATGAAAGGAATTGAAGAGGACATAAAATACTGGATAGATATCCCATGTTCAGGGATTGGAAGAATTAATACTGTTTAAATGTCCATACTACCCAACATAACTTACATATTTAATGAAATCCCTACCAAAATACCAAAGACATTCTTCAAAGAAATTTTTTTAATCCTAAAATTTATAAAAGTTGTAACACACATAAAATGTGAATACCAGAAGGAGAAAAAGAAATACAGTAATTACTGAGAAGTTTCCAAAATTAATGACAGATACTAAACCACAAATCCAGGAAGCTCAGAGAACTCCAAGAAGGATAAATACCAAGAAACTGACACTTAGGTGTCAATTTATATTAAAACTGCAAAAAACCAAAGACAAACAAAAGATCTGGAAAGCAACCAGAGGACAAAAACACTTTACCTATAGAGAAACATGGATAAAAATGATAAGAATTATGTACGATTTCTCTTCAGAAACCATGCAAGAAGTGATAAAATAAAGTGCTGACAGCGAAAGAAAAAAACCCACTAATTTAGAATTCTATATCCAGGAAAAATTTCTTTCAAAATTAAAGGAGAAATAAAGCTTTTGTCAGTCTAACAAAAATTGAGGGAGTTTGTCAATTTAGACATTAGATCTGCCTTGCAAGAAATGTTAAAAGAAGTCCTTCAGAGAAGAACAAGGATATAGGTCAGAAAATTGGATCTACATAAAGCAAGCAAGTACGTTAGAGAAAGAATAAATGAGGGTAAAATAAAATCTTTTATTTCATTTTTTTCTTATTCTTAATTGATCTAACAAATAATTTGTTCAAATAAATAAAAGGAGCAATGTATTTGATGATTACAGCTTATGGATAAGTGAAACAAATGACAGTGGTGTCATACGGGACAGGAGGGAGAAATTAGGAAGACTCTTAGATGATGCTTCTACTACCCATGAAGCAGTACAGTGTTATTTAAAAGTTGTTAGCCAGGTGCAATGGCTCCTGCCTATAATCCCAGTACTTTGAGAGGACAAGACAGGAGGATCACTTGAGCCCCGGAGTTCAAGACCAGCCTGGGCAAGATAGTGAGACCCTGTCTCTACAAAAAATTTTAAAATTAGCCAGGCATGATGGTGCATGTCTGTAGTCCCAGCTACTCGAGAGGGTGAGGTGGGAGGATCCCTTCAGCCCAGAGGTGGAAGTTGCAGTAAGCCAAGATTGTGTGCCACTGCACTCCAGCCTAAATAACAGAGTGAGACCCTGTCTCAAAAAAATAAAAAATAAAGTTGTAAATTTGTTGTAAATGTATGCTGCAAACTCCATGGCAAAAACTAAAAGACAGTAATAAAAACGGTATAAACATATATATGTATAAATGATATGCTGAGAGGAAAAAATTATAGTCATATAAAATGCACAATTAAAACCAGAGAGGACAGGAAAAAAAGTGGTAGACAAAAAAACGAAAAAAAAAGGAGAATAATGACAATGATTAGAAAAGGGTAATAAGTAAGGTAGATATTAATTCAACATAGCAGCAGTTCTTCAGGAGGTGGAATGGATAAGCAAACTATGGTACATCCATAAAATGAAATACTGTTCAGTGATAAAGAGAAGTAAGATACCAAGCTCTAAAAAGACATGGAGGAATCTTGAAGATATATAGCTAAATGAAACCCAATTTGAAAGGCTATATACTGCATGATTCCCAACTGTAGGACATTCAAGAAAATGCAAATCTATTGAGACAGTAAACTGATCAGTAGTTACTAGGCACACGGGGAGAGGGGAGAAGAAGGCGATGAATAGGTGAAGCACTGGTTTTTAGGGCACTGAAACCATTCTGTATGGTATTATAACAACAGAGACATAATAGGCATTTGGCAAAAAACGTAAGAGTATCCAACACAAAGAGTGAATCCTAATTAAACTATGGACTTTAGTTAACATAATAATGTATTGATATTGGTTCATCAATTGTAACAAATGTACTATACTAATTCAAGATGTTAAGAACAGGAAAAACTGCTTAGGTAGGAGTAGTGTTTAATGCCATATAAAAGCATCTAATGTAGCATTCTCACTTAGGGAACTCAAAAATATAATCGATATGGATAAACATAACAGATGAACATAACTAGACCTCCCAGGCTGAAGTAATCCTCCCACCTCAATCTCCCAAGAGGCTGGGACCACAGGTGTGTGCCACCTCGTCCAGTTATTTTTTTTACTTTTTGGAGAAAGGGGACTCATTTTGTTGCCCAGGCTGGTCTCGAACTCCTGGGTTCAAGAAATCCTCCTGCCTTAGCCTCCCAAAGTGCTGAGATTACAGGTCTCATGAGCCACCACGCCCAGCCTAATGCTGTTAATTTTAGAAGATACTAATTTTTTTCCAGATGATTTCTATATATCCTAACTGAAACCTAATTGAACCTCCCTCAAGAGCAATTATAAAAAGCAACTATAGGCTGGGAGTGGTGGGTCATGCCTGTAATCCTAGCACTTTGGGAGGCCGAGGGCAGGTGGATCACTTGAGGTCAGGAGTTCAAGACCAGCCTGGCCAACATGGTGAAACCCTGTCTCTACTAAAAATACAAAAAAATTAGCTGGGCGTGGTGGTGGGCACCTGTAATCCCAGCTACTTGGGAAGCTGAGGCAGGAACATCGCTTAAACCTGGGAGGTGGAGGTTGCAGCAGGCCGAGGTTGTGCCACTGCACTCTAGCCTGGGCAATGGAGCGAGACTCTGCCTCAAGAAAAAAAAAATTACAAAAATTAGCTGGGCATGGTGGCACATGCCTGTAATCCCAGCCACTGGGGAGGCTGAGGCAGGAGAATCACCTGAACCCAGGAGGCAGAGGTTGCAGTGAGCCAAGATCATGCCATTTGCACTCCAGCCTGGGGAACAAGAGTGAAACTCTGTCTCAAAAAAAAAAAGCAATTATAATAGCAAAATTTATTACGCATTTCAATATTAAAGACAATATATGGTGACATACAAAAGAAAAAGTAATCATAAGAAAAAAATTTTTAATATATGCAAAAAAAGAACAAAGTACGTAAGATATGATCTCGTTTATATGTTTTAACTCAAACATAAATGTGTATGTATAAATTTTACATAATACACAAACTTACATATGCTAAAATATATGTTAGTGTATGCATAAAAACCTTTACTGGCAGTAAACACTAGCTGAGTAGAACCAGAGTCTTCCACCATTCATTTTGTACTTCTTGATTCTGTTTACATTTTCTAACTATGTACGTATATTTTTTATGTCAGCAGAGTTAACTGAGCAATGAGATTGTGAGTCATTTTGTTTTCTCCTTTAGACTACTATTTTTTTAAAAAGCTCTAATGAATATAATTTTTAAATCTATTACAAACATGCAGCCGGGCACGGCGGCTCATGCCTGTAATCCCAGCACTTTGGGAGGCCGAGGCGGGCAGATCACGAGGTCAAGAGACGGAGACCATCTTGGCCAACATGGTGAAACACCTTCTCTACTAAAAATACAAAAATTAGCTGGGCATGGTGGCAGGGGCCTGTAATCCCAGCTACTCGGGAGGCTGAGGCAGGAGAATCACTTGAATCCAGGAGGCAGAGGTTGCAGTGAGCCAAGATCGTGCCACTGCACTCCAGCCTGGTGACAGAGCAAGACTCTATCTCAAAAAAAAAAAAAAAAAAAAAAAAAGGAGAAATTTAAATAATACCTTAGACATCTATTTTTTTTAAAATACATAATGTGGTTTATAATAGTGAAAAATAGGGAGAAAGCTTAAAAGTTAAATGGTCAAGAATTGATTGAAGTATTACAAGCATCTTTGCCTAGAAAGTCTTATGTATAGCCAATAAACTGAAGTAAAAAAATGACAGGAAAATACCTTCATGACAAGAAAAGCAGTTTAAAAAAAGAATATTTGTAGCCAAAGATGATCAAGAGTTTATTTTTTGAAAATTAAAAAAATGTAATTTCTTTTTTAAAAAGAACATTTGATCCACTTTTTGGAAAAACAATTAAAGTATTGAAAATGGCAAGACAGTTATTAATTCATTCAACAATTACGGAAATATTTTTGTGTACCAGGTACTATGCAATGCATAGCAGATATACTGAAGACTAGAGCTGCTCCCGGGAGAAAACACTATGGAACTACCATGGAAGGGACACAGGCTTATATACAAATAATCCCTCAACTACTTAACCACAGTTTCTATGAATCTAATCACCAAAAATTCTTTTCACATCTCAATGCTCAATGTCACTCCTCCCATCAAAAGTAGCATCTGTAGTTCCCTCTCCTTGAATTTAGTCTTATGATGCGCTTTGACCCGTAGAATGAGGCATAAGTGATGCTGTGCCAGTTCTAGACTTTGACATTAAGAGAGCTGGAAATTTCTTCTTTTGCTCAATTGCTATCCTGCTAGAGAGGATTCACCATGTGAACTGAGAAGTCCTGAAGGGTGAGTGTCAACAGGCACTGACAGATGAGAACCAAGATGAAAACTGATGTGCCTCAAGAAGACAACCAGCACCACGGCCCCAGAGAGGAAGCTAGGGCATCTTGAGGTCTTTAGCCTAAGTCGACCTGCCTCAACTGGTAGTAGATGAAACAGAGACAAATTGTCTCCACTAACCCAACCAAATTTCCAAACTATAGAATCATTTAAGTGAAAAACTACACATTTGTGGGACCTAAAAATCAAAACGATTGAATTCACAGACACGGAGAGTAGAAGGATGGTTACCAGAGACTGGAAAGAATAGTGGAGGACTAGAGGGTAGGTGGGGATGGTTAACAGATACAAAATAAAATAGAATGAATAAGACCTAGTACTTGGTAGCACAACAGGGTGACTATAGTCGATAACTCAATTGTACATTTTTAAGTAACTAAAAGAATATAACTGGATTGCCTGTAACACTAAGGATAAATGCTTAAAGTGATTAATACCCCATTCTCCATGATGTGATTATTTTACACTGCATGACTGTATCAAAACTTCTCATGTACCCCATCTATACACCATGCACCCAAAAAATTAAAAGTTTGTTTTTAACTTTTTTTAAAAAAGAAAAAAATACATACATTGAGGTGATTTGTTATGCTGCAATACGTAACTAAGACATTACTTGGAAGACTGAAGCAAGAAGCTCGCTTGAGGCCAGGAGTTCAAGATCAGCCTGAGGAATAAAGTAAGACCCGTCTCTAAAAAAATGTTTTTAAAATTAGCCAGATACGGTAGTACGTACCTGTAGGGCCACTACTCTGAAAGCTGAGGTAGGAAGATCCCTTGAGCCCAGGAGTTCAAGGCTACAGTGAGTTATAATTGTGCCACTGCACTCCAGCCTGGGTGACAGAATGAGGCCCTGCCTCTTTAAAAAAAAAAAAAAAAAAAAAGAGAGGCCAAGCACAGTGGCTCATGCCTGTAATCCCATTGCTTTGGGAGGCCAAGGTGGGAAGACTACTTGAGACCAGGAGGCAGAGGCTGCAGTGAGCCATGATCATGCCACTGCACTCCAGCCTGGGCAACAGAGCTGAGAATCTTTCCCCCCCACATCTCCCCTCCAAAAAAAGAGGAACCACACTCAAGGAGCCTCATTCACATCCTAACTTGATGGAAATCATAAGATAATAAATTTTGAGCCTAGGGTCACAGCAAATAAGATTTCTGAACATCCTGAGAAGCCTGGGTGTATATGACATGTTAGAGAGACATGAATTGTCCACCAGAGGAAGAACTGTAGTAGACCACCAGCAAAGACAGCTGTCAACAGTTTCTCTTATTCCTGTACACACATGCTACTCCTCCCATCAAGAGGAGCAATATATGGCTCTTTTCCTCAAATCTTGGCTGACACAGTGATCTTATTTGCTTTGAAAAACACAATTCACTGGAAATGTGCTATGTAGTTTCCAGCCTAGGACATAATAGGCCTAGAAACTCCTGGTTTTACTCTCTTGATCCAAAAAAAGAAGAAGAAGAAAAAAGGAAGTCTAAGCTATTCTTCTAGAGAGTAGCCCCCCCCCAAAAAAAAGCCCTACTTGATGAACAAACAGGTCAGCTGGAGAAGAAATGAGGGGTCTCAACAGAGAGCTAGCACTAAGGCCCAAGATACATGAGTGACACTATCTGAGATACTGTAGCCCCATTTGAGCCACCTCAGTCAGTGTCTTGTGGACCAGAGCAAGGTGTTCCCTGCCCCAATTCCTGGCCCCCAAATTTTAGGCAATAAACAGCTGTGATTTTAAGTCACACTTTAAATCTGTTAGTTAGTAAAAGATAACTGATATAGGTAATTTTAAGTAAGAGTTTTGTTACTTAGTAATAAATAACTGACATAGGTAATAAGTCCAACTAATGCTACAAAGAAAAGAAGGGTCAATAATAGGGATCCTAAAGTTATGTGGCAGTAGTTTATTTGATACTATTTAAAAGGGGGAATTATAAGTAGGAATTTGGTTTGCTGGGTTTAAGTTTCTATTTTCCTAAATGTTCCACAATGTACATGTTTTACTTTTAAAATAACAATAAAGGCCGGGCGCGGTGGCTCAAGCCTGTAATCCCAGCACTTTGGGAGGCCGAGGCGGGCGGATCACGAGGTCAGGAGATCGAGACCATCCTGGCTAACATGGTGAAACCCCGTCTCTACTAAAAATACAAAAAACTAGCCAGGCGTGGTGGCGGGCGCCTGTAGTCCCAGCTACTCGGAGGCTGCGGCAGGAGAATGGCCTGAACCTGGGAGGCGGAGCTTGCAGTGAGCTGAGATCGCGCCACTGCACTCCAGCCTGGGTGACACAGCGCGAGACTCCGTCTCAAAAAATAAAATAAAATAAAATAAAATAAAATAACAATAAAAATGTTATCTTGTTATAACCTCCTTGAGGATACTGTTGTCAGTTTATCGGTCCTATTGTTTTTTGGGTTTGTTTGAGACAGGGTCTCACTCTGTCACCTAGGCTGGAGTGCAGTGCCATAATCTCGGCTCACTGCACTCTCAACCAGCCAGGCTCAAGCAATCATCCCACCCCAGCCTCCCAAGTAGCTGGGACAACAAGTACCCGACATTACACATGACTAATTTTTCTATTTTTAGTAGAGACAAGAGTTTTGCCACATTGCCCAGGCTGGTCTTGAACTTCTGGGCTCAAGTTATCTGCCCACCTCAGCCTCCCAAAGTGCTGCTGGAATTACAGACATGTGCCACTGCACCCGAAGTATTAGTATTTATTAAGTCTAAATTGTATTTTCTCATGACAAAATATGCAAACATCTCAGTGAATAAAAATATTCAATTATCTTTTCCGGTTGAAGAAGAGAAAGTTCTGATTACAACAACAATTTAAGAAATAATACATATGGTTTCACATTTCTGAAGAATTAGAATGTATTAAAAACCCGAAAATTATATTGCTTATAATGTAGTATCACACTGATTTTTGAAAATTCTTCAGATTTATATAATTCCTCACGGTTATCATTGTGAGCAGAAGCAGACAAAAGACTGAGAAAAGTAAATAATACTTTGAATACAGAGTAAGAGTGGAAACAATCCAAAAAGACTACAACAATGAACTAAACAAGAAAAACTAAACAGCAATAATTGAGAAGACATACAAAAAGAAATCACACAAAAGTCTGAGAACAGAAAATAATCCATCTGAATATTATGAAAAGGCCTTGGGCTTTGGCTGATCACAGGTACATTAGCCAACAGTAAGCCACATCAACATAAAAAATATAATGTTATCTTAGACTTTATTAGTACGTTTAATTAATATTTACTGAAAGCCTACAGAGCATCATGTACTTTAGTAAGAAAATATAATGAACAAATCCAGAAGGAATCATCTTACCATACTTAGAACTGCCAAACTAAATATAAAATATTAAGTCCATATATAGGAAATAGTTTTAAAAATTAGAGAAACCTACAAAAGAGAAGACATCCTAATCCAAATGTTTCACTAAAAGAAGAAAATCCTTGAAATAATTATTTTTTATTTTATCAAAATACATTAATAACTACTATGTGCTGGACACTGTGCTAGGTGGTGGGGTATACAGTAGAGAACAAAACAGATATTGACCCTGTCCTCGTTCAGCTCACAGTACAGTGAGTACCCCCCATCACAGGAAGACCTTTAGCAGGTACCACCTAACAGTCTGTCAAGCATACCACAAAAGAGATTCATGTACCTTGCACAAGGTTGAAATAAATCACCTCCAAAATTAAATACAAGCCTAAAATTTTACGATTAATTATAGCATTGTACCAGAAAAGAATGGAATTATTATTTTGAGATAAAGAAATGTTGAATGAATAAAATACAAGCAAAGCAAGATATATACATACCCACATACATTCACATACCCATGGTTTTTTTAATACTTCCACCTAATAAAACAATCATGTCAATTAACATGTTCAGCCTTCGTAGGAAAACTACTCAAAACCAACAATCCACCTTAAGACACTCCTGTCTCAATTGTTTATCTCATTTCTTAATCTCTTTACCCTGATAATTATTGGGATTTACTAGTTTTAAATTACCAAAGAAATTAATGTCTATGATTTCCTGGGGATTTCTTATATCAATCAATATACCTTTCCATGGCTTTAGCTGTATAAGGCAAATGCATTTCAATACTGTGTTCATCTTCATCTGTCTGCAGAGACATGCGTTCAAACATTCCTGTCTTCCATAGTTCTCCGTAAACTAAAGAGATTTCAAAATACAGTAAAACAAATATATTAATGCATATCCTTATCCAGTGAGATTCCACCCAGTAACACAAAACTACATGCTTTGGCAAGAGACAGAAACACCATATAATATTCGCATTTTTATTAAAACAAAACAAGAGAAAGAAAGGAAAGAAAGGAGGGAGAGTAAGGAGAAAGAGAAAAAAACAGAACTAGTTTTTATGTAACAGGTAAAACAGTAATACATGTAAAGACTTACTCATCATTTGCATATGTTACATAGTTAAATAACAACTGATCATTTAAACTCTTCATCAGTTCCTTTCATTATTTCTTTTTTTTTTTTTTTTTTGAGACGGAGTCTCACTGTGTCTCCCAGGCTGGAGTGCAGTGGCCGGATCTCGGCTCACTGCAAGCTCCGCCTCCCGGGTTCACGCCATTCTCCCGCCTCAGCCTCCCAAGTAGCTGGGACTACAGGCGCCCGCCACCGTGCCCGGCTAATTTTTTGTATTTTTAGTAGAGACGGGGTTTCACCATGTTAGCCAGGATAGTCTCGATCTCCTGACCTCGTGATCCACCCGCCTCGGCCTCCCAAAGTGCTGGGATTACAGGCTTGAGCCACCGCGCCCGGCCTCCTTTCATTATTTCTAAAATCACCTTTGGGTCTAGGCTTTTCCTTGGCTTTAATCAGTACATGCTAGCAAGAACATAATTAGAATTCCTACTGAAATATGGAAAAACCATTGGTCTATTTAACTCATGAGGTCAAACGCATAGTTTCTGAGTTTTTTTAATAAAACGTGTGGTATTATTTCACACCTCAGGTTTCTGCCATACCACGAAGAGAAAATTCTCACTAATGCTATTTTCCTGAAAATTCAAAATTAAGCTTGTAAGATAGATCAAAATATAAATTTGCCACAATACCATCCCAACTTAAAAAGACTAGTAATTCAGGCCCTTCTGATGAACTATACTTAAAACTGAATATTGTAGAACAAGAAAAAGATAAAAGTTAATGTGTAAAAAATATATATAATAATATTTTTAGCATAGAATAGAACAAATCCTCAAATGGGTTTACCTATACCAAAGACAGAAAGAAATGGTTGTATGACCTCTTTTCTTGAAAAAATTCTCCATTTCTTCACTGGCAAGCTATCCAAAATTAAAAGTTTCTGAATGCCCCAACAAGGTTTTAAAAGTAAAATGTGTTCCCTAAAACATCTCAGGAAGTAAGGTTAGAAATAGTCGTTTCATTAATAAGATGCACTAACAAATTGCTAATATTCTATGATACCTAAAGCCCCAAATTATGAAAACTTATGCCAAAAACAAGAAAAAAGAATTTTTTCTTGCAAATGGACTCTTTTATTATTTTATTTATTTTCATATTAATTTATTTAATTTTGGAAACAGGGCTTCACTCTGTCACCCAGGCCAGGCTGGAGTACAGCAACATGATTTCAGCTCAGTGCAACCTCTACCTCCTGAGCTCAAGCCATCCTCCTACCTCACTGCCCCACGCCCTCTCCCAACCAGGTGGCTGAGACTACAGCCATGTGCCACCACGCCCAGCAGATTTTTGTATTTTTTTGTACAGACGGGGTTTTGCCACATTGCCCAGACTGGTCTCAAACTCCTGAGCTCAAGCAGTCTGCCCATCTCAGCCTCCCAAAGTGCTGGGATTTCAGACATGAACCACCACACTAGGCTTCGACTCTTTTATTCTATACAAGAAATTTTTGCAAAATTTTTTGAAACAATAGCACCCCTAACATGCTTAAAAACATAATTTGAGGCCAGGTACAGTGGCTCACACCTATAAACCCAGCACTTTGGGAGGCCAAGACAGGAGAATTGCTTGAGACCAGGAGTTCAAGATCAGCCTGGGCAACATAGCAAGACCCTACCTCTACAAAAAAATTTTTTTTAATAAATTGGGTGTGGTGATGTGTGCCTGTAGTTCTAGCTACTTGGGAGGCTGAGGTAGGAGGATCACTTGAGCCCGGGAGTTTGAGGCTGCAGTGAACTATAATCATGCCACTGCACTCCAGCCTGGGCAACAAAGTGAGATCCCATCTCTAAAATCAAAAATAAATATATATGGGTCAGTGTGTGTGTGTGTACATATATATATGTGTGTGTGCGTGCATGTGTGTGAATAATTTGACCAACTGAAAGGATATATACCCAGATTATGAAGGTGGTTACTTCTGGGAAGGTAAATTGGGTTCAGGATGAGCGAGAAACTCTGAATAAATTATGGATGTTAAGTACATCAGTTAATTTCTTATACTACTCTTTATACTGTTCTGTATTTTTAAAATTACTCCTCCCCCCCAAAAAAATACCTTTATAAAATCAAAAGGTTTTTACTTTATACATCTATTGTGTAAGAACAACTAAATAAAAATGTGACTCTGGACTCCTATGGAAAAATATAAATCAATCTTAATTGTAGGCATGTTTAAAAATAAAATATATTTATCATTTATATAGCATGTTTCTTTCAGAGTTTCATAAAGGCTCATTTTTTCCCATAAAAATCATTTACAAGAAAATAAAGATATTATCAGCATTATCTATTTACAGTGAGAAAGTGGCATTACGTAGAAGTAGATTAACACGCCCAGAATCTTTCATGAAATTGGTATGGGTACTAATTTTTTGTCTCCTGGTACACTGAGTACATGGCATTTTTCTGAATATTAATGTAACCACTACAATCTGCACACTGGCAGATCTGACAGATTTCTGTAGCTAGCTGAAAAACACTAGTTGCCTTTTAGGGATATGGAAGAGTTTCTTTTTTTGCTGTTTTATGCAGATCAGTTATAACAAATTTTATTTTAAATATTGAGATATTACTTGTGATGCTCACATTTATAAGTTTTTAAATTAACTTCCAAGTCCTATTAAAAGAACATTAGCTATTTGAAAGCTATTTCTATATACTTACTCTTTTGGTCAATACGAAGGTCATACAGTGGTGTCCTATATATATCCACACTGGAAAGTGCACATCGAGAGAGGGGCACATGATGAGAAGGCCCAAGGATGAAAATTCTCCGGCTAGGAGATACACAACAAAAAACACGGAACAATTGCACTTCTACACAAACCTTATTAAATAAAAGAGAAAAAAGCAATTCTTACAAACCACTTGTTTTCCTTCTTAATTACCAACTGTTAATGGCTGAACTGTGTTCCCCTCCAAAATTCACATGTTGAAGAACCAATCCCCCGTAGCACAGACTGTAATGCTATTTAGAGATAAGGTCTTCAAAGAGGCGATTAAGTTCAAATGAGGCCATTAGGGTGGGGACCTAATCCAATAAGTCTGGTGTCCTTATAGGAAAAAGAGACACCAGAAGTATGCCTGCACAGAGATATGATCATGTCAGAAGGGGCAACAAGAGGACAGCCACCTACAACAGGCCAAGGAGAAAGGCCTCAGGAGAAACCAACCCTGACAAACTTGATATTGAACTTCAAGCTTCCAGAATTGTTAAAAAATAAATTTGTATTGTTTAAACCACCCAATCTGTGGTATTTTATTATGACAGCCCTAGCAAACTAATACACCTAATAATGACTTGCTCCTCAGTTAAGTTCAATTCCTTATTTCTGTCTTTGTTGGATGGCCTTTAAAAGAATCATATTCAGTACTTGGAAATACCAGCTATTAATTAATACAGTAAACCAAACCACTATACATAAAATAATCTCTGTACACACAATGACAAGGATACAACAGGTTTTCAGAAGCTGTATTTTATTAACTGGATTTTACACATTTAAGCTATTAAAATTTCAAAATTCTAACACATTCTAAAATAAACTTCTAAGATCCACCATGATTTTAATAAAAATACATAATAGCATAAAATTCTAAATACCTATCCAAAATATCCACTATAAAAAGGCATTCTGATAAAGCTATTTCCATATTTCCTCCATGGTAGGGTGAAAAAGGCATCTTGTTGAAAAGAATTCTATACAACAAGCTTTCTCTATTCCCATTCAAGTAGAAGTCATTCTCAAAAACAAAGAAACTAGATTATGTGTTATTTGCACTGTACTCTAAAGAAAGGAACTGAGCTAAAGTGTAGCTTAAATCTGTACAATCTCTTTATCTTGACATCAAGAGTAATGTTAATTTCCTCTCATTAAGTCAAATATCCAAACCTGCCCTACAATCTGAATTCCAAGGCTATCAATCTTCTCTGTTCTCCAATATTCACATGAACCAACCTTCCCACATCACATACAAAACTTACAGACTCATAAAGCCAAAACTATTTGAAGAAAATATATGATATGCTATGTAGCTAGAAAAGTATTACTGATTGCTCAATTAATGAACAAAAGCTGAGAGATGAGCTAGTTCTTTTGTATCAAAAATTTGCAGGCCAGGGAATGTGTGCTTTAGCAATATATTTATTCTCATAAAATTCTATTACAGCTAAGAAAATTAACCAATTATTGGTTATATATTACTTCATATATTGCAGGGAGGGAGGGAGGAGATAAAGCTGTGCATATTAAGTTGTTCTGCTATGAAAAAAAAAAAACAAAGAAAGTTGTGGATAAGTGATTCTCAGTTTAGAGTCCCAGAACCTCCTTAAGACAGCACACACAGCAAACATTCATCCACAGGCCATTTCTGGTCAGAAGCAGATTATCCTTTTCTTTAACTTTTACTTTAAATTCAAGGGTACCTGTATGGGTTTGTAATACAGGTAAATTACATGTTTCCATGGTTTGGTGTACAGATTATTTGGACACCCAGGTAATAAACCTAGTATTCCATAAGTAGTTTTTTTATCCACATCCTTCTCCCACCTTCTAGCCTCAAGTAGGTCTCACTGTCTGTTGTTCCCTTCTTTATGTCCGTATGTTCTCAATATTTAGCTCCTACTTGTGAGAACACACAGTATTTGATTTTCTGTTCCTGTGGGAGTTTGCTTAGGATAATGGTGTCTAGCTCCATGTTGCTGCAAAGGATATGATCTCATTCTTTTACAGAGCTGTGTAATATTACATAGTGTACATATGTACCACATTTTCTTTATCTAGTCTACCACTGATGGGCATTTATGTTGATTCCACGTCTTTACTATTGAGAACAGTGCTGCAATGAACACACGTGTGCATGTGTCTTTATGGCAGAACAATTTACATTCCTTCAGGTACATATTCAATAATGGGACTGCTGGGTCCAGAGTTACTTCTGGTTTAAGTTCTTTGAGAAATCGCTACACTGTTTTCCACAATGACTGAACGAATTTACACTACTACCAACAATGTATAAACATTTCTTTTCCTCCACAACCTTGCCAGCATCTGTTAATTTTTGACTTATCAATAATAGCCACTCTGACTATTATCAGGTGGTATCTCATTGTGGTTTTGATTTGTATCTCTCTAGTGATTACTGATTATGAGAATTTTTTTGTATGCTTGTTGGCCACGTATGTATCTTCTTTTGAAAAGAGTCTGTTCATGTCCTTTGCCCTCTTTTTAACTAGATTGCTTTTTGCTCGTTAATTTAAGTTCCTTATAGAAGACAGAATCTTTCTTTCTACCTCTCTTCCTTCATTATGTTATTAGCACTGCTAATCCTCACTTCTTGTCACCACCTCTATCATCAATTCAAGAACCATTTCCCAAAAAAAGTCAAATCTATAGATTTCTAAATGAAGAAAACTAAAAGATAGCACTCTGGTCACCTATCTTAACAGCACATAAATAAATAACATGACACTTTTTTTTAAATTAAAGGCTAATGTGGGCTATAGACAATGGTAATTCAGAAATGTTTAGGTAACCTGACTAGGGCCAGGTAGTACATGAACCAAGAATCAAATAATGAGACAGGGCATTTTTCTGATTGAGAAATATGTGAAAAGACAGACAAAGAATATTTAACATCAGCGCACTCGTGGAAAATCTAAAACACAAAATATGAAGTGATTTTTAAAATAACAATCTAAATTCAAGGCATACATAAATTTCCTAAGTGTAGTAAGGTTCTAACAATAGCCAAAAGATACACTGCTCCAGAAATAAACAACAGAGGTCTGCCAGAAACCTAATTAACTCTTCTGATACCTGACTACTTTCCTTGTTTGCCTTTTTGTCTGCCCCAATCTAGATGAAGGAAAAAGAGCCCCACCAATCTCAATTAACCAACTGTGTACTCTACAGATTCTTTCTGATTTGGTAGAAAACTCGCCAATAGCCAGTGAAGTTCCATATTTGATTAAAAGAAGTAATAAGAAAAAAAATGTTTAAGTCCCCTCAATATAAAACCCTTAAAAGCAATATATCCAAAAACAAAACCAGAAAAAGCTAAATGTCATTGAAAGGAAAGTAAAATGGGGCATTTAAACCTGTAGTAATCTCAAAATGGGTCTCTTTGTTAGCTAAATGCTAACAAAAGAAAATTAATAGTGTACATTGAAGTTCATGCATTTTCTTTGTTAGAATGCTAGATCCATAAACACAAAGGCCACAGGAATGTTTTGAAGAGAAATAAATAAAAGAGGCATTAGAAGCAATGCCACTTTCTCTCCCGTTATTTGACTGCAAGGTGCTTTGTCTTTAAAGGCGTAACTTTTCAATATTAGCACATCATCATTGTTGATACACAGGTTAAAAAAAAAAGCCTTTAATATGAAAAAATGGGGGGGAGGGGCAAGATCAGTAGGCATTCTCTTAGAAATAAATGCACTTCATATATAATAGCTATAATAAAGAATTCACATTTGTGGAGTTGCAATGATGAATGTAGTCTGTGCATCCAATGTATAAGCTGCCTGAGTGTGTACCCTCATGACTGTTTATTCAGCTACTTAGTCCAAATAATGGAACATAAGTAATTTTGTAAAGGTGTTTCACAGGAAGTGAAGACATTTTAACCAAAGAAAAAAATGTCATTTGGCCCCAAAAAGCATTTCTTTTTGCTCTCTTTTTCTGTCCTGCAAGGCTTTCTGAAAAATACGTATCAAAATCAAGTTACTACTACCTAAGCACATCCTGAATTCTGAGATTTTAAAGTTTTAATAATAGTCAACTACCAATATGGAAAAGAACTAAAATGTATCATATTTTAAATTCCTTAAACAGTCAAAGTCATTTTCTGGAAACATAGATCATATCACTTCCCTTGCTTAAAGCCTTTCATGGCATTTCATGGTCACAAGATAAAATCTAGAATCCTTAAAATGGGCTCTGCACTCTCAAATGCACTAGCAAATTAGCTATTACTCTTGCTCACCTTGATCATAATATTTTATGTATACTGGTCTTCCTGCAGTTCCTTGATAACACCAACAACTTTGCCTACTTCAAACGTTTTAAACCCATACTTTTGTTCCCCTTTGCTTGGCTAGCCTGGCTTAAAAAATGTGTTCCTCGGTCGGGTGCGGTGGCTCACGCCTGAAATCCCAACACTTTGGGAGGCCGAGGCAGGTGGATCATGAGGTCAGGAGATCGAGACCATCCTAGCTAACACGGTGAAACCCCATCTCTACTAAAAATACAAAAAATTAGCCAGGCATGGTCCCAGCTACTCAGGAGGCTGAGGCAGGAGAACTGTTTGAACCCAGGAGGTGGAGGTTACAGTGAGCCGAGATTGCGCCACTGCACTCCAGCCTGGGCGACAGAGCAAGACTACGTCTCAAAATAAATAAATAAATAAATAAATAAAAAATCTGTTCCTCAGAGATACTTTCCCCAATACCTTTCCCACAATTTAAGTCAAGTCACCCTCCTAAGGTCTATAACAATAGTTCTCAAACTGCAAACTCTGGATTCCTGGTATTCCTCAAGACCCTATGCAGCAGTCCATAAAATTAAAACTATTTTCATAAGAATGCAAGGAAGTTATTTACTTTTTTCATCTGCAATTACGGTGCAAAGGTGAGGGGAGCATAAAACCACTGGGCCATTAGAACAAAGATCAAAGTAGTATAATCAATATGTACTAGTAGTCCTATTTTTTAACCTTACTCACACTAAGTTTAAAAGGGAGGGAGTTCCTAATTTCATTAAATCTTGACCCTTGAGTAGGTATATTTTTAATATTCTATGACAAAATGCATTCAATCTGTGGTGATAAAACATTTCTGCTGCATATGGAAGTATGTCTCAGGAAAAAGCAGTTGTGTAGTTGTGAGTTGTAAGCCGAACCAGACATTTTCCTCATGGAACAAAATTTTTACTTCAAAAGATGACTGTAGATAAATTATGGCTATTCCAGTTTAGGTAGCTGGCAGAAGATTTCTCCAAAGTGAATGGAAGTCAGGCACGGTGGTTCATGCCTGTAATCTCAGCACTTTGGGAGGCTGAGGTGAGAGGATAGCTTGAGGCCAGGAGTTCAAGACCAGCCTGAGCAACACAGTGAGACCACATCTCTACAAAAACAATTTTTGAAAAAACAGCCGGGGCATGCTGGCACAGGTCTGCAGTCCTAGCTACTCAGAAGGCTGGAACAGGAGGATCACTTGAGCCTGGGAATTCAAGGCTGCATGAGCTATGATCATGCCACTGACTCCAGTCTGGGTAACAAAGCAAGATCCTGTCTCAAAAGGGGGGGAAAAAAACCCCAAAATCTAGTACTTTAAAGAAAATAATATATTTGTTGTCAATGATGAAATTGAGGTTTTCAAGTGAAAATCAGACTTTCATAAAACTTTTATCACTGTAAGCTTGATAGCCTCCAAAGAATTAATGATTCTGTCTGATAAAATACATGGTGACATTAAGAAATGTGATTTTTTGCCAGGCGCAGTGGCTCACGCATGTAATCCCAGCAATTTGGGAGGCCAAGGCAGGTGGATCACCTGAGGTCAGCAGTTTGAGACCAGCCTGGCCAACATGGTAAAACCCTGTCTCTATTAAAAATACAAAAATTAGCAGGGCGTGGTGGTGCATCCCTGTAATCCCAGCTACTCGGGAGGCTGAGGCAGGAGAATCCTTTGAACCCAGGAGGTGGAGGTTGCAATGAGTTGAGACTGAGCCACTACACTCCAGCTGGGCGACAAGAGCGAAACTCTGTCTCCAAAAAAAAGAAAAACAAACAAAACAAAACAAACAAAAAGAAATGTGATTTTTTAGTATCATATAATGAAATACCAGCATTGAAAATATCTGCATAACACAATAAAAATTTTCCCAATGTTCCACACATTACAAAATGATGCAAGGGTAAAAGATCCATTCGAACTGTAAAATAGACAATGAATTTATAAAAAGTACAAAAATTCAGCCAGGCACGGTGGTTCACATCTGTAATCCCAGCACTTTGGGAGGCCGAGGCAAGTGGATCACGAGGTCAAGAGACCGAGCCATCCTGGCCAACATGGTGAAACCTTAAAAATTCAAAAATTAGCTGGGCATGGTGGCGCGCGACTGTAGTCCCAGCTACTTGGGAGACTGAGGCAGGAGAATCACTTGAATCCAGGAGGTGGAGGTTGCAGTGAGCCGAGATAGTGCCACTGCACTCCAGCCTGGTGACAAGAGCGAGACTTCATCTCAAAAAAAAAGAAAAAAAAAAAAGGACAAAAATTCACTGATAGGAACTTCAGATTTCGCATTATAACTAACCTTTAAGAAACTACCATTTGTTGAGTTTTGGTGTAGTATTAAAGAAAAACATCCACAATTATCTGAAAAGGTAATTACACTACTCCTCTTCCTTTTCTAACTACATATCTGTGTAAGGTTAGATTTTCTTCATATACCTCAGCCAAAACAAATGATGACAACAGGATGAATGCATAACCAGATATGAGAACATAGTTATCTTCTTCTATTAAGCCAAACATTAAAAGGAGATTTAATAACTAGTAAAAATATGACATTTTTACATTTTGTAAAAAAAAAAAAAAGTTAAAGCAATGCCACTTTTCCCACTATCTTCTATTAGAAAATGTACTTCTCATTTTTAAAAATGTTTTTATTAACCTCTAATTTGTTTACTTTTTAAAATAATTTTTTAAGTATCTCATTTTAATTTTGAATGCATTCAACAAAGGTAGATGTGGTCTACATTTGGTGTCCTTAATAAGTTAGAAGTATACAGGGTTCCTGAAACCAAGAAGTTTGAGAACTACTGTATTTCACTTTCAGCTTTTAAATTTTTAGTTTTTAATCAGATATCTATATTCATTATCATATGCTTAATATCTATCTCACCTACCAATTTATCAGCACAGAGCTAAAACCATGTCTGTTTTATTAATCGCTGTGTCTCTAGCACTACCACAATATCTGGATCATAGCAGTCACTTAATAAACTTTTAAAATAAATATGCTTTAATTTATTCATCCATTTCTCTTGGAAAGCAACATCTGAAAACCTTTGCTACTAATTCTTCATGAAATAGGGAAGTTTGTTTGTAAACAATCTTCGCTATCACCTCAAAACCTGCTTCTCACACTCCCCATTAAGTTATCAGCCCTACTAGTTACTGTGAAAAGAAAAATCTTGGCCAGGCGCAGTGGCTCATGCCTGTAATCCGAACACTTTGGGAGGCCAAGGCAGGCAGATCACTTGTGGTCACGTGTTCGAGACCAGCCTAGCCAACATGGTAAAACCTTATCTCTACTAAAAATAAAAAAATTATCCAGGCCTGCCTGGTGGCATATGCTTGTAATTCCAGCTACTTGGGAGCCTGAGGCAGGAGAATCACTTGAACTCAGGAGGTGGAGGTTGCAGTGAGCCAAGATTGCACCACTGCACTCCAGCCTGGGTGACAAAGAGAGACTCCATCTCAGAAAAAAAAAAGAAGAAGAAGAAAAAGAACGAAAAATGTTATTAGGCCCTGACCAGTCATATTATAAATCAAAGAACGATTCTGTCAGTTTAAGAATCATTAATCCCCTCAACTTGTAATCATTTTTGCACAAATGCTTTTAAATTTTATATTTTTCACCATTAAAATAACGTATCTATTTCTCATATAAGAAAACATATGCAAACTATTAGCATCCATTACAATAATTTATTTAACCTCATATAGTACATTCTCTTTTTTTCCCAATTTTGCACAATTTTATACCCTGCTTTTTCTATTTAGTCAATGCACTATCAGAAACTTAAGACTCTTTAAAAAAACAATGCTGCTGTAGAAAACTTAACACATTTAACTTTTTTCATTTTGGGACTTATTAGGATAGAGCTTCCGAACGGGAATTTCTAAGTCAGTAATTATATACATTTTTATGACTCTTAATATATATTATCAAATTGCTTTCCTAAAGTGTTAACCTGATATAGTCCATTGAAATGCACTTTTTTTTATAAAAAACTAATTTTGCCATAATCTAGCCAGTTCTGGATTATAGGAATTACACAACTGTTCTTTTTTTTTTTTTTTTTTTTTGAGGCAGAGTCTCGCTCTGTCACCCAGGCTGGAGTGCAGTGGCGCGATCTCGGCTCACTGCAAGCTCCGCCTCCTGGGTTCATGCCATTCTCCTGCCTCAGCCTCCAGAGTAGCTGGGACTACAGGTGCCCACCACCACGTCCGGCTAATTTTTTGTATTTTTTAGTAGAGACGGGGTTTCACCATGTTAGCCAGGATGGTCTCGATCTCCTGACCTCGTGATCCGTCCACCTCGGCCTCCCAAAGTGCTGGGATTACAAGCATGAGCCACCGCGCCCGGCTGTATTGTTCTTCAAACTGTTCATTTAAATTGGCACTTCACTACTGTTTTTATTTCTATTTTTTTAGAAAAATAAAACATATTTCCATTTTTATTAATTACATTTACTTCTTGTAATTTCAGTTCATATTATTATGATGAGTTAGCCTCTAAGTACTAAGAATTTTATGATTTTTTGATATTACCCTTTGTCATTTTTTTTGCAAGTATTTTTCCCATTCTGTTCATCACTTCCGCTGGTTACATTATGACTTGAGTTATTTTTTCATGTAATTTAATTACAATTTATCATGTTTTATACTCTTCTCAACAATGTCTCATAAACATTAAGACATATGGTGTTCCAAATTAGCTGTGGCTTGAAATGCCTCTCCAGATATGTTAATACCCTTACCTAACTAGTATTTACTTTGATGGATGGTGTTAGCAGAGGTTCTAAACCAATTTCTTTTTCCAAGCTGCTAGTCAGCATTCTAACATCAATTTTGGAATAACTGCTACCTGTTATTTGTAATGCCTTTTTAAATCATATTTGTATCCCCTACCCACTTTTAAATTCTGGAAAGTGACATAGTATCATTTACATTTTCAAAAGATGATCCTGGCTGAAAAATAGAATGCAAATGGATTAATGTGGAAGTTAAGAACAGAAAGTGGTAGTATAGAATTTAACCTTTCTCATAAGGATGTTCTTTCTCTACTTTCTCAAAGCACTCTAAAGACATTATAATTCCCAGAGAGTGCCTCTTTCAAGAGAAATCAACTGTGACTGTCAATTATTAATTTTACACTTAGACCTTAAAATTTATTCATTAAGAATTCAATTATTATATATTAATTACAAAAAATAATTTGATCGGGCTGGGCACAGTGGCTCATGCCTGTAATCCCAGCACTTTGGGAGGCCGAGGCCTGACTGCAGATCACCTGCAGTCAGGAGTTCGAAACCAGCCTGGCCAATGTGGCGAAAGCCTGTCTCCACCACAAATACAAAAAATTAACTCGGTACAGTGGCGTGCACCTGTAGTCCCAGCTACTTGGGAGGATGAGGCAGGAGAACTGACTGAACCTGGGGGCAGAAGTTGCAGTGAGCCAAGATTGCACCACTGCACTCCAGCGTAGGTGACAGAACCAGACTGTCTCAAAAATAATTAATTAAAATAAAATAATTTGATCACATCAGCCATCATTTGCCTCTCTTTCTACTCATCTTCTTTATCTTCCTCTTCTTAGTCCTTGGCACTCCTCCATTTTTTCCTCTTTCCTTTTGCCTTCTTTCTCACTTTCCATTAACTTATTTAACACATACTTCCCACTTCTACGAACATAAACTCTATACCCCTCTACAAATTCCTAAACCTAGTTTAACTCTGGGGTGTCCCACTAGCACATGAGTTTTATCAACAAAACTTTTGCCAAATAGAGGAAGGTTTCAAAAAGAAAAGGCCGTTATATAAACTAACTTTTATTATAGCTGGTTTACAGGCCCAAGTCAAATGAAAGAAACTTATAAAAAATCCTTTTTTTTTTTTTGAAATGGAGTCTTGCTCTGTTGCCAACCTGGAGTGTGGTGGCACGATCTCAGCTCACTGCAACCTCCCCCTCCCGGATTCAAGCAATTCTCCTGCCTCAGCCTCCCAAGTAGCTGGGACTACAGCCGTGTGCCACCATGCCCAGCTAATTTTTTTTTTTTTTTTTTTTTTGTATTTTAGTAGAGACAGGGTTTCACTATATTGGCCAGGCTGGTCTCGAACTCTTGACCTCAGGTAATCTGCCCGCCTTAGCCTCCCAAAGTGCTGGGATTACAGGTGTGAGCCACCAGGCCTGGACTTTTAAAAAATCATTTCAATTTAACTTCTATTTGCTCTTATTCATGAAATTATTTAAGATTATATATTAAACATGTATCAGGGAATAACTGTGAACAATGCTCCTCAAAACATCATAAATGAGACAGGTCTAGCCAAAACCTCACCAATTTATAAATATCATTGCTTTCTCTTTAGTAAAAGCTTGCCAAAAGTAATTTTCAATGAATTATAATAAAATATACAGACAATGCTACATAAAAATTTGAAAGAACAGCTTTTTTGTTTAAAAACTTTGAATGAACTGCTCAAAGGCAAGTGGGCTGTGCATGATTTTCTTTATTAAATCATGGCTGCTATGAGCTATTTCTTTTGAACAACTATACTACATCTCTACTAATTCAGACCTAACAATCAGTATTTGACAGAACTAAGATGATCACTTCACCTATTCACATAGCTTGTACATCTGGCAAACTAGGGCCGGATATTGGTTCACAGCTAGTAAATTAACTGTGTAAATAAAATGAGTGACTATTTCCAGCAAAACCTCTTGAAAGTTCACAAGTTTCTTACGGAGTAGTATACTATTAAAGGAGTCTCAAGTTCCCAGGAAGTTTTTTTTTTTTTTTAAGCTAATTTCAGAGCTGTCATTGAATTATTAAGAGTTAATATGCCTCAAACATCATATTAAATTCACTGTCAGATTCTAAAATATTTCAAATACCTTATCCTGTCAATGACAAATTATCCTTTCAATAACCACAATTTTAACAAGTACAATAAAGAATTTTAAATTACGAAATGATTAAAACAGATCAGAGGGCTTTGCATTTTTCTTAAGAATGCTCATCTCTGGGTTTTCAAAGAAATATTTAAAAACAAAATATTTAACCTTCATAACTAAACATTTTACATGCCAAAGAGAAGGTAAAAAGCAGATGTTCAAACAACAACAAAAAAGTATTGAAGTTTTCAGTAACCTATATATAGTAAAATTCATCAAAAGTCAAATCCCTCATGAAATTGAGCACATAATAACAGTAAGTATAAAAAGCAAATTACTTCTATCACAAAGCAATCAATTCTCAAGCTTCTCCAACTTAAAACAAAACTACATTACTTACGTAATAGACGGATCCACTTGTTTATAAGCATGGGCGGCACAAGACCCACAGTACGTATATCCTGCATGGCTACAAAACAAAATATTTTTAAACTTAATCATCAGATTCAAAATCAAGATATTCTAGAAAGAAAAACCTTTGAAATAAATACAGTAACTATGGTAAACACAACAGAATTGAGAGCCTACGTTAAATAACAATGTAGTTAATGATGCGACTTCTAGAAGAAATTAGGAAACACATGATCTATACTGTGTTCTAATTCTAAACTCTAAAAATACTTTGTAATTTTTTTTTTGTCTGAAAGACAAATTTACAGGTGTTCAAGGTTTACTTGAAGTTACTATGTAACACGATTATTGAGGTTGGTTTTTGGTTTTTTTTTTTGAGACAGAGTCTCACTTCGTCACCCAGGCTGCATGCAGTGGTGCAATCATGGCTCACTGCAGCCTCAACCTCCCAGGCTCAAGCAGTCCTCCTGCCTCAGCTTCCTGAGTAGCTGAGATCATAGGCACATGCCACTATATCTGGCTCATATGTTATTTTTTAACAGATCTGAGTTCTATGTTGCCGAGGCTGGTCTTGAACTCCTGGGGTCAAGTGATCCTCCTGCCTTGGCCTCCCAAAGTATTGCCATTACAGACATAAGCCACCACACCTGACCTATAATTGAGTTTTGTTTTTTTTTTTTTTTTTTTTTTTTTTGAGACGGAGTCTCGCTCTGTCGCCCAGGCTGGAGTGCAGTGGCCGGATCTCAGCTCACTGCAAGCTCCGCCTCCCGGGTTTATGCCATTCTCCTGCCTCAGCCTCCCGAGTAGCTGGGACTACAGGCGCCCGCCACCTCGCCCAGCTAGTTTTTTGTATTTTTTAGTAGAGACGGGGTTTCACCGTGTTAGCCAGGATGGTCTCGATCTCCTGACCTCGTGATCCGCCCGTCTCGGCCTCCCAAAGTGCTGGGATTACAGGCTTGAGCCACCGCGCCCGGCCAATTGAGTTTTTTAATACTCCTCTTCAGTAGCATTAGCAGACTATTACAGAAAAATGATAAACCAACAGGAAGTCAAGTCAGACCAAAACAAATACCCTACAACTATTATAACAACTCACTTCCTTCTGTGTCTTTAGAGATAAGATAAAGACATTATTCTTATTTTCTCTCCATACTATTCTTCCCTTTCATCCTCTGGTCTCCGAATTCAGTCAATTCTCTTATCACCTACAGAATGACTGTTTCCTGGTTTCAAAAGGTATATGAAAAAATAAAGATATATCCACACAATGGAATACTCTTCAGCAATAAAAAGGAGTGAACTACTGAGACTCAAAATAATTATACTTTTTTTAAGGGGGTAAAAATAAATATGCTGAATGGAAGAAAGTCAAACAAAAATAGTTTATTCTGTATGATTCCATTTAAATAAAATTCTAGAAAATAGCAAGGCATGGTGGCGCATGCCTGTAGTCCCAGCTACTCAAGACGCTGAGGCAGGAAGATTGCTTAAGCCAAGTTCCATATTACAGCAAGCTATGATCGCACCCACACTCCAGCCTGGATGACAGAGTGAGATACCATCTCTTAAAAAAAAAAATATATATATATATATATTCTAGAAAGGGGAAGGGGGGAAAAAGAGGTACAGAAAGGAAGAATTATAAGGGAACACAAGAAAACTTTTGAGGGTGATGAATATGTTCATTTTCTTGATTGTGATAGTTTTACCCTCATACATAGGTCAAACATCAAATTGTGTGCTTTAAATGTACACACTTGAATGCCAGTCATATCACAAGGTTCTTTTTTAAAAATGGTCCTAATCTGAACTAGCTTAAGATACGAATGGAGAAAATGCGACTCACAGCAGTCTACCACAGCAATACAAGATAGTAGTGGTGTTTAATTGGGAACTCAATAATATGGAACTTACACTAAGCTCACTGAAATCAGTGAAGGCCTTAATTAATGGTAGTCACTCCAGCCCTACATCTCTGGTAAAGGAGCCTATAAAGTTGCCTCAAAACAGCAATATTCTCACAACCCAGTTCTGATCTTAGCCAGAAGGAAATTTAGTAGTCCTCTGGCTCAGCACACTCAGTTTTGATGTCACCCTGTGCTAATTTTGATACTAGAGCCAACCCGGAGACCTATTTTATTCTGTTACAATTCTAATCTCTGAGTGCCTGAGACCTTACTACTCACTGCTTCAGATTCCTAACACCTAGTTCTTGATCTTAACTGGTTCTCTTACGAATTTAGAAGTATGCCATCTTGCCTGTTCATGTGGACCTTTAAACCACCTGGTCCATCTGGATCTGCCCGGCTCTATCTCAAACCTTAGCGACATCTCAGATTTTCAACACTGCCTTGAAATTTTGCTCTCAGTTGTCACTCATATACCATCCCTTCACTTCCTAATCCTTACAGCTTAAACTGCTCCTTCCACCTTAGATCTGCTTTTCAGACTAGTTCCTCTTTGTCATTCTTAAATTTAAAGGCTCTAATCCCTAATCCATACTCTGATCTCTAAATCAACCTGTCTTTCTAGTCTGAGTCTCTCCCATTTCTACCAATCCTGTTCCTGACCTAGCTCAGTTCTTAACATCCAGAAAGCCTTCTTAGAAACACTGGATTCTTCCCATCACTGCATTCCACCCTGGGTGACTGAGCAAGACTTTATTTCAAAATTTAAAAAAAGACAAGAAAAGAAAGAATCATTGGATTCTTTACATATGGCTAGGACAGAAATAATAAGAGTACAAAGGACATTAAGGAAGGGCATAAAGACCAAAGGAAGAACATGAGCAAACGTCCAACTACATAAGGTAGATGAGAAAATACAAGACTGGCCAGAGTAGAGGAAGAGAGTAATGATAAGCCAGAGTCAGGTAAGGAAATAAGGGCTTGATAAAACAAGATACTGAAAAATGCTGTGGGCTCTTGGGCAGGGGTGTGACAATATCAAACTGTTATTAGTCTAGTACTGAAAAGCAATGGCACAAACTAGCAATTAGAGGCAGCAGGGTGTTAACAGAAGCTCTCTTGAAAATTGTGGCAGTACTATACCTAAGCATGAGGTACTAATGTCATGGTCTGGAACTGTATCAGTGCTGGTGGGCAAAGAGAAGGGAATGCTAGAGTCTAAAAAAGAAAAAGTAACAAATCTCAGTGATTGAGCATGGGAGATGATGAAGAGGATAATGATAATAAAAGTAACATTTACTGACTACCTACTATGTATCAGGCATCTTCTATGTATTTCAAAGTATTAAATCATTTAATCCCCACACCAACCATATGAGGTAGGAATTATTATTATTATTCTCATTTTACAGATGAAGAAACTAAAACAGAGAGGTTAAGAAACTTGCTCAAGTTTACACAGATAGCCAGTGACCAAGTAAGGACTTAAGCCAGGACTGCCTAGCTCTAAAATACATACTGTTACCCACTATGAGATCTTTACATGTTTGAAGGAAGAAAGGAAGGAGTCTGTGGCATAGGAAAAGCAATAAGACTGAAACCAAGAATCCTTACAGAGCCATATACCCTATAAAACTACAAGGAAGGATGAAACTTTTGAAAACACCATCAGCTAAGGTAAATACATGATTAATAATGGAACTCAGATTTCATGGTTTCAGTCCATTCAGAAGCTGAAGACTTCCAAGTCTGCTTGAAGTAAAGACAAAAGTTACAGGGAGAGAAGGAGAGTCTTAACTTGAAAAGGTCTTAACTTCGAGGCTACACTGCAGAGTATTGAAAAAAAAAATCTTTCAGTGTACTGTGCTTCATCAAAGGAGGAAGAAGATAATAATCAAAGAAGATAATTTCTTGTACTTTCCTTTATCCTTGCCCAGAAACATGGTAATAAAGAAATTCGGAATAATAACCATCAAATCTCACTACAGATGCTCTTTTCCTACCCCTTCTCTTGCTAACAGAATCTACGATTCTACACGTATGTGGAAATGTTTTATCAAGAAACCATTCACAATAAAGGAGGCTTCACTAAAGAAATGGCTAAAGTTTTTTCTTTTGTGCATAACAGCCAGAACAATGAAAATTTAAGCTCTACAGATATTCTAATATGCACTATAAAAGTGTGTCCCACTTAGTTTTATTTTATTTTATTTTATTTTTGAGATAGTCTCACTCTGTCACCCAGGCTGGAGTGCAGTGGCCCGATCTCAGCTCACTGCAACCTCTGCCTCCCGAGTTCAAGCTATTCTCCTGCCTCAGCCTCCCCAGTAGCTGGGACTAGAGGCGTCCGCCACCACGCCTGGCTAATTTTTCTTGATGGGGTTTCACCACATTGGCCAGGCTGGTCTCGAACTCCTGACCTTGTGATCCTCCCACCTTGGCCTCCCAAAGTGCTGGGATTACAGGTGTGAGCCACCACATCTAGCCTGTCCCACTTAGTCTTTTAAAAGCTCTTAAAGTCCTTCATGCAAAAAGCCATCCCCAACCAGCTTTTCCAAGTCACTCGGATTCCCAACCTAACATATCATGAAGGCAAACACAAAATTACGCTTAATACCTACAACATTTTATTAGGCTAAAACCTTGCCTCTAAAAAGTGATCCTTCTTTTAATGCTTTTGCTTCTCCCTTTGCTCCTACACAGCAGACCCTTTACATCAGCAAGACCAGTTCCTGACACCAGAATTTCTGTTTTTCCCTGTGGAGCTGCAATCAAGTGAGGATGCAAAGGCCATTCATTGCTCATGAACATTTACTGGTTAAGTGAGTTTCCCACACAGCAACCTTGCAGTGTGGTTATAATTCAAATTCTTACCATACAAAAATGAACAATTACTACAGGCCATGGATTTTCACTTGTTCATTCTGAGACCTTCAAGGTCACAGGTGAATAGTATAAATTGTCAATGCCAAGTCATCCTATGTAAGGCTTTTCATCAAACAGGATATGGGGAATAATAAAGGAATACTTAACTAGGATTCAACAAGGTCAGGTCCAATAGTCCTAGTTCTACTTAATAGTAGCAAAATGCAAAATAAAAAGATTGAACTAGATGAAATGAAAAGACTGAACCAGACGAAATGGGAAGATCTCCTCCAACAATAAGAAAAGTCACAAGATCTACTTAAGCTAAGATCTAAAAAGCCAGAAACTAAATTAGAAAACTCCTCTGAACAGATAGGATCAACTTGATTGACAACTGGCCCTATATAATTCGCAAATGCAGCAGCTTCCACATTGCCTCTCTCAATTTTATTTTGCTGTACCTAGTCTTTTATTCTTTTATTTTGTAGGCATTCCTCAAAGGCCTTCAAGATTCCTGTTTTGTAAAAAATATCTAAGTAGATAATTATGCCCAAAAAAAGTCCAAGTTAGATAGTTATTATTCAGAATATTTTCTTTTTACATAATAGAATCTCATAAATATTAAATAGTCTGAGCTAAGGAGAGTTATTAAAGTTATTGAAGTCAAATAATAAACTAACCATAATGTTGCGTATCTAGATATTTTTTATACTGTCATATAGGATTTGAGACTTTGACATGAATATCCTATGGCTTAGTACAAACAATAATTAGAGACAAATAAGCTGTGCATCCTCAGTAACTTGAAGAACTAAATAATGTACGAAGATTCATTGTCTCATGATATCTAGTGGTAGAGCACTGTACAAGTATGCTTCACTATATACAAACTGATCTTCTATATACATGCTTTTTAGCATTTACATTTTTTAAACTAATTTTTATATTAAAAGTAATACATGCACACAGCAAAAAAGCCAAACAATAAAGGGTACACAATGAAAAGTGAAAGTATCCTTTCTTCCATTCTACTCCTACTAGGTTAACTAATATCAAGTCAAACTCTTTCTAGGTTAACTAATATCAAGTATTTTAAATGTATAACAGTGGCTTCAATATTCAAAGTACCTGTTTTATAGTAAAAAAAAAAAATTCATCATGTTAACCAATTATTTGATTATTTTTTATATTCAATAAGTTTCTTAAAAGATGCATATCTGTACAACTTCATTCTAGGGGTTGCTGACATATTTCTGTATAGTGTAAGACAAGCAAGAAGATTGGTTTGAAGATATCTGGAAGTCATGTAGAAAGGCTTTTCAGACTTTTAGCTCGAGATCATTTCAACACATATCCCTGGGACACATACTGTCTCCTACACATCAAGGTAAGGTAGTTCTGACAACCACAGTACATTTCTAATCAAATTAATTTCTTTTAAATCCTCCAAATGTGCCTGCCTTATGTCACATAGATTAGAATTCATTAAGACAGAACAACAGTTCTGTCAATATTTATTCTTTAATGATATTTATTCTATTTAATCTATATCAATATAAAAATGAACAATATTTTTAAGCACTTTCAAAAACTTGCCATTTTCACACAGCCTAATTAGTTACAACTATATCCAGGTTCTGAGTTTATTTAAGGTTTCCATGATATGATTTATGCCTATAAAGATAAAAAAACTAAGAAAATCAAGTACTAGAGAGCTAACATTTATAAAACTTAAAGTAAGTTTTTGATTAATGTGATTTTTCTAATTACTATATAGCATAAGACCCTTTCATGCCATACAACAATAATTTCTTTTTTTTTTTTTTTTTTTTTTGAGACACGGTCTCACTCCCATCACCCAGGCTGGAGTGCAGTGGTGCGATCTCAGCTCAGTGCAGCCCCAATCTCATGGGCTCAAGCAATCCTCCCATCTCAGCTTCTGGAGTAGCTGAGCACATGCCACCACACCCAGCTAATTTTTGTATTTTTTGTAGAGGGGGTTTCACCATGTTGCCCAGGCTAGTCTCAAACTCCTGAGCTCAAGCGATCTTCCCACCTCGGGCTCCCAAAGTGCTGGGATTACAAACATGAGCCACTGCACCCAGTAACAATGAAATATTTGTTTTCTACCTCAAAAAAAAAGTAACCTTGGAAAGGAAAATAATTACTTCTGGAAACCATATAAGATAAAACTTGGCTATACGTAAAGTCTTCCTATGTTAACAAAATAGAAATTGCCTATGAATGCACATTTATATACGTTTATATTTATATATGTTTTTATATGTTTATATGTTTATTATAACATTTATTATACATTGTATACAAAGTCAGTATGTAACAGAAACACACCAAAGCCAAAACTATTTTCAAATACCCATTTTAAAATCTGGGGTAACTTGGAAATCAACATATTTGTAATTTAGGCTAAAACATTCCATTTCCCAGGTCACTCCCAATGATTCCAATTTAAAATTAATTACAAGAAGGAAACAAGTCTGGCAACTTTTATATGAAGACTAACCTCAACTTAATTATATGTTGATTCAACTCAGCTCCCAAATTTAGAACAAGTTTTAACTGGAAAGGTAGCATACCAAAATAGTCAAATACCAGCAAATTGATGAAATGAGAATAAAATGTCTCTTGTGACTTATTATAAAGAAATTATTATTAACCCATTGTTTCTCACCTAATTAAGGATCTCACTTAGGTAAATGTCCCCTCTTATCCCTGCATCAATTTTTCTTCCCCTACTGAATCACTTCATATACAAACACTTTAAAATCTCGCAAATGAAATAAAAATCCTCCTTACCATAGAGATACTATCCTATTTCTCTGTTTTACAGCAAAATTCCTCAAAAAACTATCTATACTTACGTCTTCATCGCCCTCACCTCTCATTCTTTCCTGAACCTACTCCAATAACACTTTCATTTTCCACCACCCAAGAAAAGAAACTTTTCCTCTTAAGGTCACCAGTAATTTCCACATTGCCAAATCCAATTATCAATCCCCAGTCCTCACTGGCAGCATTTGATACGGCTGATCACTTTTTCCTCCCTCACACCTAAAAAGGTGGCTTGTCCAAGGGCCTAGTCCTTGAAACTCTTCTCCTGTTTATCTTTATTTTATTCCCATACCCTCTATGATGATATATACTAACAAAGCCCTTATTTCTATCTCAAATCTGGTGCCTCTTCTTTGTACTCTAGATTCATATAGCCAGCTGCCCATTCTAAATCTCCATTTGGACATCTAATAAGCACTTCAACATTAACAAGATCAAAACCAAAAACCTAGATTCTATATGAACACTTCAAAATCTACTCCATACTTCCACTTGTCTTCCTCTTATCAGTAAAAAGGTAATTCCATCCTTCTAGGGACAAAATTTAAGAATCATTCAGTCATGATATTTTAAACCATGTCTTTAAAAATATATTTAAACACAGGGTATCTCACTGTCGCCAAAGCGGGAGTACAGTGGTACAAACAGACCATAGCTCACTGTAGCCTCAAACTCCTGGGCTCAAGGGATCCTCCTGCCTCAATCTACCAAGTGGCTAGGACTACAGTTGCATCCCACCACATCCAGCTAATTTTTGTAGAGATGGAGTGTTGCTTTGTTGCGCAGGCTGATCTCAAACTCCTGGCCTCAAGCAATCCTCCTGCTTAGGCCTCTCAAAGTGCTGGGATTACAGGTGTGAGCCACTGCCCCTAACCAAGTGTCATTCTTGACTCTTCTTCTATCTTGTTGGTCCAATCTTTAAAACATATCCAGAATACACTACTTCTCATCATCTCTGCCTCAATTCCACAGTCCAAGCCACTGTGTCATCTCTTTTCTGTAACTATAATTGTAAAATAAGCCTCCTAAACTGGACTCCCTGTTCCCACACACTATAATATCCATACAGCAGCAAGAGTAATCCTTTTCAAACCTAAGTCAGATCATGTCATTCTACTGCTCAAAACTTGTCATGACTTGCCATATCACTAGAACAAAAACCAAAGTCCTTATGACCACAAAGCCTCTTCATGATCTAGCCCTCTGCTGCCTATCTCATCTACCACTCTTCCCCTTGTACTGCCACTCCAGCTGCACAGGCCTCCTTGCTTCTCCTCAAACACACTAAACATACTCTTGCCCCAGAGCCTTTGTGCTCACTGTTCTTCAACCTGAAACCCTCTTCCCCCAGGTATCTGCACAGCTTGCTCTCTCACATCATTCAGACTGAAATGTTGCCTTACCAGGGAGTCCTTTTCTTACTAATCCTATATAAAACAGTAACTCCCTACCCATACTGTCACTCTCAATCCTCTATCTGCTTTATTTTTCTTCTTAGCACCCATCAGCACCTGACACAGAATATATTTGTTTGCCGCCTGTCTTCCCTAGTACCAAAATGCTAGTACCACAAGAGTAGCAATTTTGATTTACTCAAAAAGCAGCACAAAGAAGAGCACTTGGCCTTTAGCCTGGTATGTAAATGACTAAATAAATAGTAGTAAGTCATTTGCTATAAGTTTTATAAAGATTAGTTCATTTAATCTGGTGTTAAAAGCGTTAAGGAAATACTATTATTATTCCACCTTTCCCAGTGAGGAGCCGAAGTCCCAACGGATAAAAAAGTTGCATGTCACATAGCTTGGAAGTAGGAGTCAGGCTCCTGCACCCATTAAATGAGATCAAATTAGATATACAAATAAGGCATTTAACAAAACATTTGGTATATAAAATGCTACCATTAATAGTAGGCTATTTATGTGTATTTACTATTTACTCATTTAATTCTGATATTGATTAAAAATGGCTATTACATATTGTCATCACTATTTACTATTTATCAGGGCACGCACCTTAACCCAATAGAAGTCACAAACAACATGCTATGAGATAAATGGCACAGAGTAAACCTTCACTCTTCTCAGAAAAAATGTTACCATGTGTTTCAAACAGTATGTTGTGAAGGTTAGCTCTGGAAACCAAATCAAAATTAGCTGAATTCATACATAGACACACATCATTATGAATCATACATAGACACACATCATTAACTGTGTATGTGCTAGCTTGCAGTTCTAAAAAGCAAACTCTAAAATCGAAAGACAAAATAATCAGATTTTCTCAATTAAAAAAAGATACAATCTACCCCTCCTCAAAAATCAAGTTGCTATTCCATGTTGCACCATACTATGTTTAATATATCTTTTTCATTATAAATTTAAAATCATCGGGATTAAATTAGATCTCTTTAATATTTAAAACAGAACTTATTCATTTACAGCAATGACTACCGAAATTGGCAAGTTTACCTAATGCAAAACACCCTTTTCTTTAAAAGTCAGTTTTATTATCAAAAATACATTTTGAAATTACTGCATCTGAGGAACTAAAGTAGCCAATTCTTCTTTTTTTTTTTCTTTTTTTTGAGATAGTGTTTCACTCTGTCACCCAGGCTGGAGTGCAATGGCATGATCTGGCTCACCACAACCTCTGCCTCCCAGGATTAAGCGATCCCTCCACCTCAGAACCCCGCCACCGCCACCCCCCGTAGCTTAGCTGGGACTATAAGCATACTATCACACCCAGCTAATTTTTGTATTTTTAGTAGAGATGGAGTCTCACCATGTTGCCCAGGCTGGTCTCAAACTCCTGGCCTCAAGCAATCCTCCCACCTTGGCCTCCCAAAGTGCTGGAATTACAGGCGTGAGCCACCACACCCAGCCAAAGTAGCCAATTCTTTTATCCTTAAGTTACAGTGAAAACCCACAAGAATTGTGAAAATTACTGAATACAATTTCTTCAGCTCAATATAGACTTTAGTTTTTAATTTTTAGTTCAATCTGTAGATACTCATTTACTAAAACATACAAAAAAGATTTTAAGTAGACTCTTAAAACTTACAGTGCAGGCCAGGCGTGAGAGAGAATGAGGCGGGTGGATCATTTGAGGTCAGCAGTTTAAGACCAGCCTGGCTAACATGGTAAAACCCCGTCTCTACTAAAAATACAAAAATTGGCCAGGTGTGCTGGCACAGGCCTGTAGTCCCAGCTGCTCAGGAGGCTGAGGCAGGAGAGTCGCTTGAACCCTGGAGGCGGAGGTTGCAGTGAGCCGAGATCGTACTTCAGCCTGGGCGACAGAGGGAGACTCCTTCTCAAAAAACAAAACAAAACAAAACAAAAACAAAAACCAAAGACTTACGGTGCAATAATGGCTCTAGCAGGTCTTTTTGTAGACTGTACTTGAGAAAGCCAACCTTCTAGCTGTGCATTCAGCTGCGGTCCTATAAAAAGACAAAGACAAAATTAGAGTCAGCAAAGCAATGTACTACAGATAACCATACATGGCATAAAGCCCTCACTGAATTTACGTGGGACTATACTAGCTTAATGAGCAATAGGATCATTAAGCTATTATGTTAGTGGGGTCGTTAATGTTTGAATTTACCAACTGCACAGTCTCTAACAAGCCATACGAAAAGGCCAAATTCTGACTAAACAAAATTTGCTTTTATCGATTTACTTATTTAGAGCTGTCTTCATTTCAGAGCAATACAACATGATTTACAAGTTGAGGCAATATTTAAACAAAATAAAACAGGAAGCAGAAGACTCTCAGTACATGAAGAGGAAATAATTGAATATGTTATAGAGCACCAAAATCTGCTCTACAGATTAATCACTGAAATGACATCCACAGAAGATGATCTTTTTGAGATATGTGTATTTACTATTGATCTTTTCTTCCATCCCACTCCAGTCTCCTATTCTCACAATGAAATCGATAACCAGTAACTACCCTACCTTAAAAATCTCAATTTCAGGCATCTCAGCTTCTTTATTCAATATACTATACAGATCTTTCCAATTCACTACCAGAAACCTGTTAACTCCAACAGACCCTACAAATTTTTCCACTCTCCTTCGTCTCTCTTTACTTCTTACCTAGCCTGAGACTCAAAAATCCATCAACACAATCATTTCCTTCCCTGTGGCCTCATTCCTCTGCTCCTTTCTCCCTCCATCACAGTCAAAACATAGTTTAAAACCAACTTTCCACTTAACTCAGTACTTTTACCCAAATAGCTGAACGAGACTGAAGAGAAATACAACCATATAAACTTTAAAATAACCATAAATTTCAGCAGACCCCCGAAATGCTCAGAAATCCTATCACATTAACGTAGTGAATCTGCTCTCCTATCTTTTAGAGAATTAACTCATAGCTTCTCTCTTCACCTTAAGCCTCAATACTTCCTTCATCCCCTTATCACTTCCAGAAGATAATTGATGCTTTTCATTTTGTCAAGGAAAAACAATCAGAAGTTGGCCCAAGACTTTCCCAGTTTTAGCACTGGAAGTCCTGCATTCTGAGAAACTGCTAAATCACAAGCAAACCTGGATGTTGGCCACCCTAAATTCAGAAGATAACTACTTCATCTTCCCACCACTTATTCTGCTTTCCCTCCTATTCCAACAAATTGTCTTTGTTCCTACCAAGAGTCAAACAGTATTTCTGTACTGGACCCCATTATTTTTTTCTTTCTCAAGGATTCTGCTCCCATAACTATTATAAGTCTCCTATACCAATTCTTCCCTTTTTACTTGATTATTATTAGCATGCAAATGTGTCATACTAACACTGATTTCCCTTCAACTACCTCTCCATTTTGTTGGTTCCCTTTACAACAAATTTTCTTGAAGAGATGTCCTCACTTCCTTCCACCGTTTGCCATCCATTCTTTCTTTTAAAACTTTTAATCATTAAATATTTAAACATTACAAAAGAATCAAGGTAATAATATAACAAACACACACATACCCACTGCCTAAATAAATTAAATCTTAACATTCTACCTTATTTACTTAAGATTTTCCTTGGTTAAGAAATAAATGGATCTCTTGCTGATCCCTTTGTACACCTCCCTCCTTAGAGGTAACCACTTCCTGATTTTGATGTTTATCATTCTATTCTACTTTCACTGCATATGTATCAATAAACAATACATGGTATTGTTCTACATGTTTTCAAATGTTGTATCAATATATTGTACATATCCTTCTTCTGCAACTTGCTTTAGTAATTCAACATTGTTTTTGAAAATTACTTAAGTTGACAGATGCCACCCTAAATCATTCATTTGCAAAGCTGTATAGTATTACACTATATGAGTATAGCAAAATTTATTCACTTTCCTACTTACAAATATTTTGGTTGTTGGCAATATTTCACTATTAATACATACTGCTACAAGTATCCTATGAACACGTGTTAATAGTTTCTCTAAAAGTAAAAGTGCTAAATCAGAGGGTGTACTCTTCTTCAATCCGACTACAACATTGCTAAGTTGCCCACTAAGGTAGCTGGATCAACTTATCCATCAGTATACAGGCAAATGAAAATTTTAAATAGGAGGCCTAAATCTACCTGTACTCCCCCATCCCTTTTACTTAGAGGATTTTCTTTCAAAACCTGGTAAATTCTTTCTCTGCCTGCTTAGAGATGTATGTAAATCTTTGTAAAAGCTAGCCAGCAGCCCAAAACTGCCTTTCTCAAGAACCTTATAGCCATCTCTTTCAAATGAGATCATCAAGAGAGATGGCACCCTTATCTCCCAGTTTCTGTGGGAGGACAGGGTGCCTAACTTTGGCAGGCCATCTAGTTCCAAGTTGTAAAATTACATCCTGTCATAAAGATATGAGTTCATTTTTCCTTTAGAAAAAGCCAATTCATTCACACACAAGTTTGCTCCAACTACCAAGTGAATTTAGGATAAACTATGTGTGACAAATGATGGTATCATGTCCTGTTACTTGAACACTATTTACTATTTATCTTGAGAACATTTATGTAATGGGTTGCATCTACTTCGCTATATGTAAGGGTGAGCATTCTTTTGGTCTTTGCAATCTTTTATCAGATTGTTTGTGATACACATGTCATTCTGGTTTAATACTTATTCAAAACTGAAATTGTTTCCTTTTTCTTCTGCCTTTGAAGAGATGTTTTCTGGGGCAAGCTGATTTTGGTTTTAATTGTATTTCATCATTGCTAACACAAGCAATAGTTAAAGGTTCCCATTCCTCTACATCCTTGCCAATATTTGATACTGTCAGGATTTTTCATTTTTGTCAATCTAGGTATGAAATGGTATTTATTCCTTTTTTAAAAATTTGTATTTCAATAACATGCACTGAAATTAAGCATCTACTGATTTTGGAAGTCCTTCTGTATATATTTAGAATGCTACACATAAACAGGTCAAGTAAATCTGTAAATTGCCAAAGTACAAAAAAAAGTCTGACTCAGTGATTAAACGACGGAGTTCATCTTAAAATCGGAATTTAAGAACAGTTACCAAAAAACTTATACAAAGTAATTTCATTATTAACTTAAGGAAAAACAAGTCACAAGTCACGTAATGACGTTTCGGTCAACAATGAACCGCATATTCCATAGTGGTCCAATAAGATAACAATACTGGGCCTGGTGCGGTGGCTCATGCCTGTGATCCCAGCACTTTGGGAGGCCGACACAGGCGGATCGCCTGAGCTCAGGAATTCAAGACTACCCTGGCCAACATGGTGACACCCCATCTATACCAAAAATACAAAAAACGTCCACAACACAGGAAGTTTACAAAACCAATGTGAAAAACAGATAAAAGCAAAGAAAATACACCTGAATTCATCCACCCCACTGCCACCAACCTCATTTATCTTTGAATAAGATAATTAAGCAGACCTATTTATTACATATGATTGCTTAATTACCTATAAAGTGTCAAGTAAAAAGGCGAATCTGAGTTCTTTCACAGAGACTAGCCAATACTTGGCAATAGGGTATCCTTGATACATGAAGGATGTAGAAATATGTGCTTTGGTTTTCAAATACCACTGGATTTGAAGAAACAAGGATAAATGGAAAAAGAAAAAGCATTGCTAAATCCTAGCAAAACTACTTAATGTTTGTGTGATCCTGCCCTTAAGAGGGATAAATGGGCATTTACTTTTTTCGATAAAACAGTAAAAGTAGGTTCCCAAAGAATTAAGCTGAGGTATTTCCTCAAGAAATAAATAATAAACAATGGGCTGTAGGAAATTCAGTAACACTTCTATTTGAATGCCACTTGACTCAAAGAATATTTTCCAAGTAAGTTTATTTGCATGGTGACAAAACCAGACACTAAATGCGCGCGCGCGCGCACACACACACACACCTGCTTTTCAAGAATACTCTTGCAACTATCAGCAGAACCATTCTAAAATAAGTTAATCAACTAAGCCAAATTGGTTTCCTATACTTCTCTATCGCTGTTTAGCCTGCTCCTCCTCCTTACTCTTGACAAAAGTCATGTGTTCTACAAACTCTTTTCAAACTTAATATGAGTATGAACCACCTGAGAATCTTGTTGAAATGCTGATTCTGATCCTACAGTTATAGAGTAGGACTGAGATTCTGCATTTCTGACATGCTTCTCAGCTGAGCAATGTTGCTGGCCTAGAGGCTATACTCCAGCAACCCATCTAGATCAATAGTTGTCATGAAATTTGCAAATCCATATGTATACAAAGTTTCCTCTAGAGATAAAACAAAGGTCTAGATAAAGAAAATATCTATTTTAGATACCAGGACAAGCTGGTAAGAGAAACATTTCTCCACAAGGGAGCCTTCCAGTATTGCTCTAACTGTTCTACAAATGTAAGTTAAAGAATGACCAACTGCCACAACCTTTTTCCATTCTTTTATAGGTAATATCTGCCTATTAGCACAATAAACTCAATCCCACATGGTTGGGTATAAGGTAACAAGAAGCAACACATAAAAAGCCAAATATAAGTAAGGCTGTTGGCACCCAGTATTTCATTATTAATCATTCTGTGAAATATGCTCAAATCAAACTAAGAAATAAACTGATCTATAGTGAGAAATCTATAAATAATAAGATGAATAAGCCAGAATTTTTTAAACAGTGGTTCCTGGATCTCTGATTTTCATAGGCCAAAAAAATTTCAAAAGAGGGCGCAGTGGCTCACACTTGTAATCCCAGCATTTTGGGAAGCTGAAGCGGGTAGATTATTTGAGGTCAGCAGTTTGAGACCAGACTGGCCGACACGCCAAAACCCTGTCTCTACTAAAAATACAAAATTTAGCCAGGAGTAGTGGCACAGGGGAGGGGAGGGGAGGGGAGGAAAGGAAAGGACAGGAAAGGACAGGACAGGAAAGGAAAATCAAATAATGGAAATAAAAAAAATTATTTAAAAACTTATTCAGACAAGTATTATCATATAACTCTTGTGCTTATAAAAAATACAAAAGCAAAATAAATAAGGTATTCCTAAAATTTTCCTCAACATTCACAATCTGATCATTAAATTGCTTTTTACTTAGAGTCATCAGTAATCCTTGTTTTTCTGTAGTATCGTCCTTTGTACCATTAAGAGAATTCATGATTCAACATTTTTTTGAAAGTGTTTCTCTATTGCTTTGGGACTCTCTTCCAAGCTGCTGACACATATTGCCCACGTCTCAATGCAGTCCCTTTCTTGATCTTACCAAAAGGTATCACTGAATGATGTGACAGAAGGTTTCAGAAAACAACCCAGGGATGGTACACCTTCTGTAACTGGTATTTAACTAGTATGTTGACTGAAACATCAATGGGGTGACTTTGTGCAGTCAGTCATATCAGTAGGATTAACTACCAAATTCACATATGAACAGGCAGTGACAACTATTTTCCAAATGACAATTTTAAGTTGCCACTGACTGGAAAACAATATCTCAATTTCAGAAATGAAAAAATGTGGGAAAACGTACATCTTAAAATTCATGAAATATACTACCACTATGAAAACTCCACTCACTATGATGTTCTGATATTCTTAATTTCAATGCAGAACAGTGAAAAATTCATCAAAAATCAGCATTTGGGAGCCACTGTTTCTCACTACAGTGAAAAGTGTTTCTGAGAAGCCTTACCAATTACAAAATCTCATTTAGTTTTTATTTTTATTGAGACGGAGTCTCACTCTGCCACCCAGACTAGAGTGCAGTGGCACAATCTCGGCTCATTGCAACCTCCACATCCCAGGTTCAAGCTATTCTCCTGCCTCAGCCTCCCGAGTAGCTAGGATTATAGGCGCCTGCCACTGCACCCGGCTAATTTTTGTACTTTAGTAGAAATGAGGTTTCATCATCTTGGTTAAGCTGGTATTGAACTTTTGACCTTGTGACCCAACCACCTCGGCATCCCGAAGTGCTTGGATTACAGATGTAACCCACCGCGCCCAGCCTCATTTAATTTTAAAAACAAGTAACACTTCAGCAGCTTTCTCCAAATCCTTTCTCTCATTACTAATGCCCTACTATGATCACACACTTGGAATTTATTGCTATGCTTTTTACAAAATTCATATCCTATTTTTAGATACATCTCAAGGGATGTTTGTTTTTATGTATCTGATAGGGCTCCTCACACAGAAAATAGCATGCCCTTGGTACAGCACTTTAGGGAGTGCAAGAATTGTCACAGCAAGTCTGATCCAAAACCTATCCGGAGCAGTGCTGTATCAAATCAAAACAAATTTAAAAAGTTAAAATTAAAATATAAAATCATGCTGTGAAAAACACTGATTGTTCACCTTGATATAAACCTCAAAGGTTAGGCCAAATCCAAATATCTTGGATTCCTTATTATCTACTAATTTATGTAAACATTTTAAGTATTTATTTACATTTTTGGCTACTGTACTTCAGAACACAATGGCAGAGGGCAATTAACAATCCCAATAAATAATCTTTAGTATGTACCAACCACCTCTTAGATTTGGCCAACTGGAAATCACTTATTACATTTCTGTCCATTCATATATAGTCTCAAAATTTTCATAGAGCTAAAACCAATACCATTGGCATTTCATACCCAAAAGAGCTACAAATTTGGAGGCTCACAGTCTACTTCTTCCATATCATTTACAAATACCTCATCTGAAAATGGGTTTGGCACTGATTCCTGTAACAGTCCATTGATTTGGATTCTCTCTTCCTACCCCTATTCACTGTTTATAAATCAATTTCCTAGCTCTGTCAAATGCCACTAAATACTTTTATAATATCTGATTATAGCATCTTATCTAAACTATTTTTAAGATCAAAATATTTATTTTTGCTCGCTATTTTTTCATTAGAAAAAAAGCGTGCTCAGTACAGAAAATCTGAGGAATATGGATGAGGGGAACCACAATCCCATAATTATTAAAAAAATCACCAAAATTAATATTTTCCAAATTTCCTTCTAGTCTTTAAGATGATATATAATTCTGTAGCCTACTTTTATTTACATAACATTCTAGTGTAAGCATTTCCCTGTATTATAAACTCTTCAAAGACACTGTATGATTAAATAGTATTTCCTAATGTGAATGGATCACTGTTTCCTTACACATTAATATAAAATCATTGGGTTGTTTCCAATTTTTGAGTTATTAGAAACAATTCTGTAATATATATCTACACTTATAAAGCTTTTTCCATATTTAAGATTATTTCTGGCCAGCACGGTGTCTCACACCTGTAATCCCAGCACTTTGGGAGGCCAACGTGGGCAGATCACGAGGTCAGGAGTTCAAGACCAATCTGGCCAAGATGGTGAAATCCTGTCTTTACTAAAACTATAAAATTCGCTGGGCGTGGTGGTCACACATCTGTAATCCCAGCTACTCAGGAGGCTGAGGCAGGAGAATCACTTGAACCCAGGAGGCAGAGGTTACAGTGAGCTGAGATCATGCCATTGCACTCCAGCCTGGGGAATAGAGTGAAACTCCGTCTCAAAAGAAAAACAAAAAACCATGATTATCTCCTTCTGAGATTCTCAGAAATGGACTTACTATGTAAATCAGTATGAACTTTCATAAAAATTTTTTTTTTTCCCTTTTTTTGAGACACAGTCTCACTCTGTCACCCAAGCTGGAATGCAGAGGCACGACCTTGGTTCACTGCAACCTCTGCCTCCCAAGTTCAAGCGATTCTCCTGCCTCAGCCTCCCGAGTAGCTGAGATTACAGAAGTGCGCCACCACGTCCAGCTCATTTTTTGTATTTTTAGTAGAGATGGGGTTTCACCATGTTGGTCAGGCTGGTCTCAAACTCCTGACCTCAAATGATTTGCCCGCCTTGGCATCCCAAAGTACTGAGATTATAGGTGTGAGCCACCATGCCCAGCCCCTTTATAAGACTTTGATACATATATTCAAAATGTTATCCAAAACTGCATCCATTCCAAATGATGCATGACAAAGCCTATTTCGCCATAATCTCACTACTCTCCTCCAAATAATATTTTGAAAAATTAACTCATTTAACCCATGCTCCCATTTGATAGAATTAAAATCTAACGTCCCACTCCTCAATGATATTTGGCATTTCAAAATAAGTTAAATATTATGATTTCTTAAAATCAAAGCCATTTTAAATTCTAAGACAAAGGTATTTTGACTTCTAAGGTATTTATTTGCTACTTGGGACACGTATAGCAACATGATTGTTGAGTCTTCTTGCCAGCCACAAGTTATCTATCACTAACACAGAGGGAACAACTAGTATCTACCAATCTTCATAGAAGACAAACCAATTTCAACACCAAGCTTATTGTGCTGCACTATGGTGTTATTTTAAATTATCCACAATCCTGAAAATGTTTACACGCTCCTGCCTTTAAATCTTTTTAACTAATGGGGTATGACTTTTCATCCTTTCAGAAATCATAATTCTTGGCCAGGCTTTGTGGCTCATGCCTATAATCCCAGCACTTTGGAAGGCCGAGGTGGGAGGATCATTCGAAGCCAGAAATTCGTGATCAGCCTGGTCAACATAGTGAGACCCCTGTTTAACATACCAAGACCTTGTCTCTATTTTTGTAAAAATTAAATTAAAAAAAAAAATCATAATTCTTACTCCTATAACAGTCAAAAAGTAGTCTACAGACCAGAATCACGTAATGTGTTTATTTAAGAAAGATCCCAGCCAGGCACAGTGGCTCATACCTATAATCCCAGCACTTTGGGAGGCCGAGGCAGGTGGATCATCTGAAGTCAGGAGTTCAAAATCAGCCTGACTAACATGGTGAAACTCTGTCTCTACTAAAAAGACAAAAAATTAGCAGGGCATAGTGGTGCACGCATGTCATCTCAGCTACTCGGGAGGCTGAGACAGGAGAATCGCTTGAACCCAGGAGGTGGAGGTTTCAGTAAGCCGAGATAATGCCATTGCACTCCACTCTGGGCAGTAACAGTGAAATTCTGTCTCAAAGTTGGGGGGGGGGGAGGGGGAGGGAGATGGGAAGAGAAGGAAAAAAGAAAGAAAGATTCCTAGGTTTTATCTCAGAGATGTGCTGCTACAATCTCTGGGATTGCAACCAGGAATTTTTAACAACCTCTGAAAGAAACTCCGCTGCACATTAAAATGTGACACTGGGCGCCGTGGCTCATGCCTGTAATCCCAGTACTTTGAAAGTCCAAAGACAGAGGATCACTTGAGCTCAGAAGTTCAAAACCTGCCTGGGCAACATGGTGAAACCCCATCTCTACAAAAAAATACAAAAATTAGCCAGGTGTGGTGGTGCATGCCTGTAGCACCAGCTACTCCAGGGCTGAGGCAGGAAGATCACTTGAGCCCAGGAGGTCAAATATGCAGTGAGACCCTGTCTCAAAAAAAACAAAAAAGAAAAACAATCAAACAAATGTGAGGCCCACTGTCTTAAAGGAGTTTATTTGCATATGCTATATTCTCAATGAATGCAGCTAACAGGACTCCTGGAAGGTTTATACCAGAGATTTTTCAGCATAATTGAGAAATCATATAGTCTATAAATTAGAAATACATTAATTTTACCTCCAAGCTACTTTGAAGCCTTAAGTAACTCCCTTGTTTCTTAGACTCACTTCAATTAATTCCTCTCCAGCTTTTCCAAATAACACTGATAAGGGAAGAAAATAAAACTCAGACTCTTAGACCCTAGGTGATACTTAAATTCAAAATTATCTTTTAAAATCTACTGTTTTAGTCTAAAAATTCATGAGAATGTTCTAGTCTAATTGAAAATATCTTTTTTTTTTGCAACGGAGTTTTGCTCTTACTGCTCAGACTGGAGTGCAGTAGGGCAATCTCAGCTCACTGCAACCTCCACCTCTGGGATTCAAATGATTCTCCAGCCTCAGCCTCCCAAGTAGCTAAGATTATAAGCATGTGCCACCAGGCCCGACTAATTTTGTATTTTCAGTAAAGATGGGGTTTTACCATGTTGGTCAGGTTTGTCTTGAACTCCTGACCTCACAGGTGATCCACTAGCCTCGGCCCCCCAAAGTGCTGGTAATACAGGCGTGAGCCACCACGCTCGGCCATCCACGTTTATTTCAATATTCCTCCATGCTCCTATTTCCAATTTAAATGAAGGCTTCAAAAAGACCATGTCTACCCTCTGGCAAAAGGGTCCAGTACTCTAGTGAGGGAAATATAAATCTAGACCATAAAAAGCAACCACCTCAAGTGACACAAATGCTTGAAGTTGAGTCCAAGTACTTCCCTAAAACAGATCTAAATGGAAATCACTATTTCCTTCCAAATTCAGGTAGCATATTTCTTTTTTCTTTATTTTTTGGAGTTTACAATAAGTCAATACTAGTAATCGGGATAATTCAGTACTCAAATCCTAAAACAAAAACATAATATGTGGAAAAATAAAGTAAGTCTGCCTGACTGGAAAGAACCAGGACTAGGATAACACTTCCCACACAAGGCAGCACTTCTTATGCAATTTCTTTAAAAAAAAAAAAAAAAAAGAAGTTTCTTAAGAGAAAATGAAAAGTTAGAATTTTTATTTTTCATATATTTCCACCACAAAACAGATTCGTAAACATTAAGCGCTGTCTCACCCTATTCAGTGTGATACAGATTTCCTTCTGTAAGAGCTTTCACTCACAGTTTGATTAGGAGAAGCAGATCACGCCCAGTGGATGACACCATGTAAAATGTGGCAAGAGAGGCTCTAATGATTGCGCATGGGTGAGCTGACAGAACAAACAATTTGAAAACTGAAGAGTTAGTCAAAAATAAACTAGTTAAATAAATTATGGCAGACTCATAAACCAGAATATTAAGCAAGCAGAAAACAATGAAGCAAAATTTTATGAACCTCTATGGAACATCTTTTAATTGTGGGGGAAGAACAAGCATTATACAGAACAGAAGGTACAATATGTTGCCATTTTTGTGTGTGCATATATATCATACATGATTATGTATTGGTTTGTATTTATGTAGAATATCTCCGGAGGAACACAAAAGAAATGTGTAGGCCGGGTGCAGTGGTTCACGCCTGTAATCCCAGCACTTTGGGAGGCCAAGGCAGGCGAATCACGAGGTCAAGAGATCGAGACCATCCTGGCCAACATGGTGAAACTCCATCTCCACTAAAAATACAAAAATTAGCTGGGGTGGTGGCACATGCTTGTAGTCCCAACTACTCAGGAGGCTAAAGCAGGAGAATCACTTGAACCAGAGAGGTGGAGGTGGCGGTGAACTGAGATTGTGCCATTGCACTCCAGCCTAAGCAACAAAAGTGAAATTCCATCTCATAAAAAAAAAAAAAGAAATGTGTAACAGTTACTGCATCCTGAAAAGGGAACAGAGAGACACTCCGCTTTTCACTGTATACGCTTTCAGATCGTTTGTATTTTGCACTACGTACATGTATTATCTATCAAAAAATTAAGTAATAAAAATTATGGTGCAATCATATAACAGAATACTATAAAGTCATAAATAATGATGCTGTGGGATATGTTTACTGATGTGGAAAAAGGTCTCTGAATGCTAAACCTGGCTAAAAACAAGTCATTGTTGAACCTAAGACAATAGCTACATTAATAATCTAGGTTAAAATGCATAAAACCAAACTTTTAAGAATTGCTATTTAACAAATAACGTATAGATTACAGCAATTAGATATATCATATGTGGGCCAAGGTGACCAAGTTTCCCTATTAGCAAAAAGGAACTTTCTCCTTTTACTTTCCTGAGTATGATATCCATCACCAAATATCTGGTAGAAAGAAGCAGAGAACATGGAAATACTCTAGAAAAGCACAATCTAGAGAACATGAAACACCTTATTAATATCTTTCTTCATAATTCTTCTCTAATGAACAAAATTAATAGTTACAACAGTTTTATTTGTCTAGCAAGGGCTTGAGCTATGCTCCACTCTGACTTCATCAGCATTTACAGATAATCTAGAGAAGTCAAATTGCCTTCTGAAGTAATTAACTACAATGTGATACAATATTTGGTTTTGTGCATTTGTTGTGGCATGTTGAGGTCTGTTTCCCTCTTTCACTAAGCACTAGTACTGCAAGTGCCAGCTCATCTATCTAAAAAGTTTCTGATTTAGCAACCATAAGATGCCCAAAAAAGAATCCCAGCAACCTCTGCCCTTATAACTGGCCAAGAAACATGTCTACTGTGGACTGAGTGATGGGAAATGGACATGCCAGGTTTTAGATGTGCAGGGGAATAAAAAAAAAAAGGTAATCAGATACAACAGCCATCACTATAATTTCCAGAGGGTTCTGATATTGATAAATTAGGGGGAAAACTAACTTTGGAAACAAAGGGCACAGTTAAACATAAAAGTTGAGTTGTATGTGTGTATCCACTCTGCTAAACACTTTCTTTTTAAAGTTGTTGGTGCTTGAGCATGACTGAGGCTCTGACCTTTTCTGATATGATTTCCAGTTCATTCCCTTTGGAATGAACTGCCTGACGCTGAAGCAGATGTGTTAATGTAAAAAAAAAAAAAAAAAAAAAAGGTGCCTGGATTGAAGTGGTACCTCTCCAATTAACAGCAAATCGTAACAGAAAAGGTCAGAGCCTCAGTCATGCTCAAGCACCAACAACTTTCAAAGGATTCTAAAACGCCGTGGCACCTTCTGTTAAACCATAGTCAACACAAAACTTCTATTTAAGAAATAAGAACCTCCTCCTGCTCTTAGGCCGATTCAGTAAATGAATTAAGTAAATAACCAATCAACTAACCTCAGTTTTGTAAAAGCCACCACCATCTCCCAAACTGTGTGTGGTGTTTTGTTTTGTTTTGTTTTGTTTTGTTTGAGACGGAGTCTCGCTCTATTGCCCAGGCTGGAGTGCAGTGGCCGGATCTCGGCTCACTGCAAGCTCCGCCTCCCGGGTTTACGCCATTCTCCTGCCTCAGCCTCCCGAGTAGCTGGGACTACAGGCGCCCGCCACCTCGCCCGGCTAGTTTTTTTGTATTTTTTAGTAGAGACGGGGTTTCACCGTGTTAGCCAGGATGGTCTCGATCTCCTGATCTCGTGATCCGCCCGTCACGGCCTCCCAAAGTGCTGGGATTACAGGCTTGAGCCACCGCGCCCGGCCTTGTTTTGTTTTGTTTCATTTGGTTTTGAGACAAGCTCTGGCTCTATCACCCAGGCCGGAGTGCAGTGGCACGATCTCAGTTCAGCGCAACCTCCGCCTCCCTGGCTCAAGTCAGCCTTCTGCCTCAGAGTCCTGAGTAGCTGGGACCACAGGTATGCGACACCACGCCTGGTTAATTTTTATTTTTAGTAGAGACGGGGTTTCACCATGTTGACCAAGCTGTTCTCAAACTCCTGGGCTCAAGCAATCCATCCACCTCAGCCTCACAAAGTGCTGGTATTACAGGCATGACCCACCGTGCCCAGCCCAAACTGTGTTAATCAAAGTTAGACTAGAACTGTGTGCCTAAATAAATTGAAGGGGGATAAAAGAGTCAATGATTATTAAAATGGGGCTAGATGAATAATAATACCAGTACCAATAAAAAGATAAAGGAAGGCCATGAAGCTTGTTCTAAGATGACGACTGATTTTGGACACACCAAAAGTTATAGGAGACAACAAGGCAACTAGGTAAAGATTCCCATTAGTAAGAGTAAGAGCCTTAAGTGCAGGAAAAGGGATCAAGGACAAAAAGAGATTTCAGAATCATTTAATTAAGGTGGTAAAGACAAAAGAATGCATAACAGCCATCTGAACATGGACTGACTGATGATGATGACAATAGAAATGTTAGAAAAAGTGAGTCCTGAGATACAGGTACTTGGGCATAGAAGTAAGAAGTTGGGCCAATAAGGAAGGGAAAAAAGGCGTAGCTCAAGAAATAAAGAGAAAATCCAGTACAAGGAAAGCAAAGAGATGATATCCTTCATGAAGATTAACAGAATCCGACTCTAATAAATAAGCACAATGAGAACAGGAAAAAAAAGCCAGTCAATCGATTTCAGTGATTATGAGAAATTGGGAGCCTTTGAGCAGTTACTTTTCAGGGATTGCAGGTAAAAGTTGAATTTACAAGTAATTACAACAGATAAGATAAGGTACAAGAAAATGGAGAAAGCAAATGAAAACCACTCCAAAAAAAATGAAGGTGGTTAAACTTCCTATTTCATCATCATCACCTCAAGGATCTCCCAATTTGAAGTCTACAGAACCTCAAATAAAATTCATTTACCTTAGGAAACACAACCTCGGGCATCAGCAATTGTATTTTTCTGCCTCACAACAAAGAAAGCTATCTATTAATGTCACAGGAAAGTCAATATTCAAGTATTTGACAACTTGCTTCTGCAACTGTACTCAAATAGCAAACAACCTGAATCTAAAACTGCATTTTTTGAAAGATGAATGTTAATCATTTATGGCCTGATGTGGTGGCTCATGCCTATAATCCCAGCACTTTGGGAGTCCCAGGAGGGCAGATCACTTGAGGCCAAGGGTTCAAGATCAGCCCAGTTAAAAATACAAAAATCAGCCAGGTGTGGCAGCACATGCCTGTAGTCCCAGCTACATGGGAGGTTGAGGCATGAGAACTGCTTGGACCCAGGAGGCAGAAGTTGCAGTGAGTCGTTATCACGACTCGTTATCACACCACTGCACTGCAGCCTGGGTGACAGAGCAAGATCCTCTCTCAAAAAAAAAAAAAAAAGTTTCTAAAATGTTTTCTGCACATTCACATTAAATACTACAGGCTAAGAATCCTGTAGCTAGCACTACAGTACTCAAAGCCATTATTTCAAATTAAAAAGGAGAATGATAATTAAAAATACTAGCATTTGGTGTTAGAAGCATAGCTTTCATCTAAGGACATCAAAGCAACATTTGAACATCTATTAATTATAGCCTTTCTAAACTATCCTGTTTACTGTAGCAAAATACAGGCATGAAAATAATTACACTGTACCCTGCTAACATACAAAATATGATTAAGAAGTATTTGTAATTAATATTCAATAATTACAATAAATTAGGATATAATAACAAAACTTACTTTGGATAAGTACTTCAATATGAAAAGTAAAATCTTCTGAATTTATATATTTATTTAGAGTCTCATTCTATTACCCAGGCTGAAGTGCAGTGGTGTGTTCTCGGCTCATTGCAACCTCCACCTCCAGGGTTCAAGCAATTCTTGTGCCTCAGCCACCCAAGTAGCTGGGATTACAGGCACCCGCCACCACACCCGGCTAATTTTTGTAGTTTTAGTAGAGAGAGGGTTTTCCCCATGTTGGTCAGACTGCTCTTGAGCTCCTGACCTCAAGTGATCCGCCCGCCTAAGCCTCCCAAAGTGCTAGGATTACAGGTGTGAGCCACCAGGCCTGGCCAAATCTTCTCAATTTAAACTTCAGTAACTGTCATCCAGAAAAATTCAGAACAGGATCAAATTTTTTTAGTCTGTTAGGAAAAAAGTTTGCTAAGCAAATACTATAAATAAAGTAACAAATGTTAGGAAAGCATATCATTTTCAGCTAATTTCGACATTTGATGTTAAATTCAAAAAGGAGGCAAGAGGCCAGGTATACTGACTCACGCCTGTAATCCCAGCACTTTGGGAGGCCAAGACGGACAGATCACTTGAGGTCAGGAGTTTGAGGCCAGCCTGGCCAACATGGGAAATCCCCCTCTCTACTGAAAATACAAAAATTAGCTGGGTGTGGTGGCGAGCACCTATAATCCCAGCTACTCAGGAGGCTGAGGCAGGACAACTGCCTGAACCTGGGAGGCAGAGGTTGCAGTGAGCGAGATCACACCACTGCATTCTAGCCTGGGTGATAAAGGAAGACTCCATCAAAAAAAAAGAGGCAACAATACGCCAGAAAAAACTGCAATCTGGGAGGACAGGAAAAAAACAGAATTTACAGTGTACCTACAATGTGTCAGGCACACTACTGGGTTCTTTAAAATATGTTATCTTGGGCCAGTCGTGGTGGCTCAGGCCTGTAATCCCAGCACTTGGGGAGGCCTAGGTGGGCAAATTGCTTGAGCTCAGGATTTCAAGACCAGCCTGGGCAACATAGCGGGACTCTGTCTCTACAAAGAAATTTAAAAAAAAAAAAAACTAGCTAGGCATGGTTACACACACCTATAGCCCCAGCTACTCAGGAGGCTGAGGCGGGAGGATCACTTGTGCCTGGAAGGCAGAGGGTGCAGTGAGCCAAGATCATGCTACCATACTGCAGCCTGGGTGACAAAGTGAGACCATGACTCAAAAAAAAAAAAAAAAAAAAAAAGTTATCCTGGTTAACTGTCACAGTAATCCTATGACATAGTTATTATCTCTAGTTTATAAATAAACCAAAAAAATCAAGTTTCCTCAAGGTCATATGACTAGTGAATGGCAATGCTAAGAATCTGAGCCATTTTAGTCTGGCTCTGAACTCCCACTACAGCATGCTGACAACTCTAAGACCAAGTCATCCCCAATAACCAGATGTGGCCCTCTATTTCCTTTTCTGTAAAAAAAAAATGAAGAGGATAAATTCAATTGTGTCTGTAATTCTGTTGTTATACTAAGAGGTAAAATTGTTCAGGTTGATACAAAGAGATGGCCAGGCATGGTGGCTCACACCTGTAATCCCACCACTCTGGGAGGCCGAGGCAAGAGGATTGAGTCCAGGAGGTCAAGACCAGCCTGGGCAACACAGTGGTGAAGCCCCATCTCTACTAAAAATACAAAAAATTAGCTAGGTGTGATGGCACGCACCTATAATCCCAGCGATTCAGAAGGCTGAGGTGGGAGAATCACCTGAATCTGGGGAAGTCGAGGCTGCAGTGAGCCAAGATCATGCCACTGCACTCCAGCCTGAGCAACCAGAGTGAGACTGTGTCAAAAAAAAAAGAAAGAAAAGAGAGATAACTATAAGCCATGTGTATCCATTTTACTAGGTATGACTCTGTGCTATAAGCTTTCATTCTATGCTTCTCTCAAGTACTTTATCAGAAACAAACATCAACATGACAGTGACAGAGTGGACACCAAGAACCTCTTTCCCAAAAGTGAGAAAAGGCATCTAAAAATTAAGTATAAGATAATGTAATCACTTTCAAGAAATTACACCTTTCCTAATGAAAAAACACTAAAGGTAAAGCTTTGAAAAGTATGAATCTCGAAGTGTTTTCATCATCAAAAGTATCATCAAAGGGCACTCATTAATTGACAACAATATTTAGGGCAGGAAATGTACAAAATGAGCCTGGATGTGACAGTTAATTTTATGTGTTGACTTAACTGGACCAGAGGGTGCCCAGACATTTAGTCAAGCATTTTTCTGGCTGTATCTGTGAGAATATTTCTAGATAAGGTTAACATTTCAATCAGTAGACTAAGTAAAGCAGATTGTCCTCCCTAATGTGGGTAGGCCCCACCTCATCAGTTGAAGGCCTGACTAAAACAAAAAGGTTGACCCTTCCCCAAGTAAGAGAGAACTAATTCCTCCTGCCTGACGAAGCCTTCAAGCAACAACATCATATTTCTTCTGCCTTCACCTTCATACTGAAATACTGCCTATTCCTAGGTCTTGAGTCAACCAACCAATCCTCAGTCTCTAACTACACCATTAGCTCTCCCATTTCTCAGGGCTTCAGACTCAAAGTGAAACTGCACCGTCAGCTCTCCCGGGTCTCCAGCTTGCCGACTGCATATCTTGGCACTTGTCAGCCTCCATAATGGCATGAGTTAATTCCAAATAAATCTCTTTCTATATTGAAGATAAATAGATCTACAGATAGGGATATAGATAGATATAGATACAAATATAGTTATACAGGTGTAGACACACATACCCTACTGGTTCTGTTTCTCTGAAGGACACTGACTAACATTCCAAGCAGGAAAGCTAAAATATCTATGACAGTTGAAAACAAAATATTTTCCAGTTACTTTTGGACAATGGTAGGAAACAAATTCATTATTTGGAAAACTGGTAAATAAAAGAAAAAGATCAAGCATTATTTATCCTTTTTCTACATGAACTGTTTAGGGCTTTTTGGCAGGTGACGGGGGTGTGACCAAATAGTCATGGTTGGGAAGTATTCCTTTAGATAAGTATTATAGATAATAAATGAAGGTAGAAGGATATAGTATCACCACTTTGCAAGCCCTAATAAATCAACAGATAAAGACAATGTTCATGAATGGCTGCCAATATCACCACACCAAGAGAGTCAGGCATTCTCTATTTCCTGACATAAAAACAAAAAGCCTGAATCTGATCAGTTCTCTAAATCTGTGCTGTTCAATACAGGTGTCACTAGTCACATACTGCTACTGGGTACTTGAAATGTGGCTAATACTAACTGAGATGTGCTTTAAGTACAAAATACACATCAAATTTCTAAGATTCGTACCAAAAAAAAGCAATATACTTCATTAATTTTGTTGATTATATGTTGAAATAATAACACTGTGGATATACTGGGTCAAATAAAATATTATTCAAACCAATGTTACCCATTTATTTTCACTTTTTAAAAAAGTATATATGGAAAAATTCAAATTATATATGGCTTAAATTTATGGCTTATGTTATATTAGACAGTAATACTCTAAATCAAATTACCAAATTGTATAAAATACATGAGACAGAAAAACGTTGAACACCATCACAATCTCCACGGTATGAGGATGTCTGAAAGTCAAAACCCAGTTTCTTTATACATATACATACACATACACGAACACACACACAAACACACTTTTTTTTTAATGCAAGAAAACGAGAAAGTGAGATAGAGGTGAAACGTGTAGATTAAAGACTTAACAGACATACCAACTAATTAAAATGTATGGGGCCTTACATGAATCTCAAACAGTTTTAAAAGAAATTATAAAAATCACTGAGTAGGCCAGGCGCGATGGCTCACGCCTGTAATCCCACCATTTTGGGAGGCCAAGGCGGGCAGATCACCTGAGGTCAGGAGTTGGAGACCAGCCTGACCAACATGGAGAAACCCCATCTCTACTAAAAATACAAAAAAATTAGCCGGGTGTGGCAGCGCATGGCTGTGATCCCAGCTACTTGGGAAGCTGAGGCAGGAGAATTGCTTGAACCAGGAGGCAGAGGTTATAGCCAGCGAGGATCGCAGCACTGCACTTCAGCCTGGGCAACAAGCGTGAAACTCCATCAAGGCAAGAAGGGGAGGGGAGGGGAGGGGAGGTGGGAGATGGTGAGTTCTGTGTCAAAGTATGTAGTGGGAGAAAATAATGCTGGGAGGCAACTATAAAGGGGTACAGATGAAACAAGTCGGCCATAGGATAACAATCTTGTAAATGGGGTAAATTAGGGTTCATTACACACTGTTCTTTCCACTGTTACAGAATCACAATTTTAGAGCTGGAAAGAGTATTATAAATGAGAACATAGTAAATGTAAGGGAAAAAAATGAAGATAAAGCCAGAAATACCTGGGTATGTGACCTAAACGAAACTCTTTGCGTTTCAGTTTCCTCATCTATAAAAATGGGGATAAACGGCAATGAGGTCATGTCCTTTGCAGGGACATGGATGAAGCTGGAAGCCATTATCCTCAGCAAACTAATGCAAGAACAGAAAACCAAACACTGCATGTTCTCACTTATAAGTGGGAGCTGAACAATGAGAACACATGGACACAGGGAGGGGAACACCACACACTGTGGCCTGTCAGGAGGTTGGGGGAGGGAGAGCATTAGGAGAAATAGCTAATGCATGCCTGGCTTAACACCGAGGTGATGGGTTGACAGATGCAGCAAACCACCATGGCACACGTTTACAACAAACCTGCAAATCCTACACATGTACCTTGGAACTTATAATAAAACAAAATTAATTTTTTTTAAATGAGGATAAAACACTTTATATGGAGTCATAAAGCATTAAATGGAATAACACATAAAACATATGTTTGCTAAAAGCCAACTCTTTCCACCCTTTCCCAAAGTACTAAACAAACAAGAGCTCAACTGGTCCAATCTCCTCATTCAAAAAGTGAGAAAACTAGCAAAAATTCTCACAAGTCTACATGCAGTTAGCACCTCTTTCCAAATACCATCCCTTCATTCCCACATAATACATTACAAAAATGGCTCTGTATATCTCCACGGTTTAAACACTTACTTTAGGATGCACAGAATTTTACTAAGTTCTTACTTACCAGCCAGTGTTAGTTACCACTACTGGTTATTTGGTGATCTGTCAATAGAGTTTCAAGTAGACACCCTTCTTCTGAAAGATGAATAGTAAGTATGAACTCTGTCTTTAATAACTATTTGCCATTAAAACTAGGTCTGGCCAGGCACGGTGGCTCACACCTATAATCCTAGCCCTTTGGGAGGCCAAGGCAGGGGGATCACTTGAGGTCAGGAGTTTGAGACCATCCTGGCCAACATGAGGGAACCCCCTCCCTACCAAAAATACAAAAATTAGCCAGGTGTGGTGGCGCGCACCTGTAGTCCCAGCTACTTGGAAGGCTGAGGCAGGAAAATAGCTTGAACTTCCACTGAGGCGGAGGTTGCAGGGAGCCAAGATTGCACCACTGCACTCAAGCCTGGGTAACAGAGAAGATTCTGTCTCAAAAAAAATGAAAAAAATAAAAAGATAAAATAAAATCTTTGGAAATAATATTGTATTTATGTTGAAAACAACCTGAGTAAACACTGCCACATTTGTAAATGATGTACAACAATACGCTTTCAGTGATTATTCTGAGGTGTCAAATTACGACCACTTTCTTTTGTCATCTCTGTATGTAAAAACTTTTTCTAAATTACGACCACTTTCTTTTGTCATCTCTGTATGTTCAAACTTTTTCTATAATAAACAAGTATTTTTATAATAAAAAAAAGCTTTGTACAAATATAGGATAATACAGGACTTTGTTCTATAAAGGACAGAAATAGTAATCCATATTAAATTGTTTTGTAGTTATATAATTTCATTAAATAAAAATCGCTGTGTGAGAAATATTAATAGGTCCCAATCATTTACCAATCAATAGTCAGTAACTTTTTTTTTTTTTTTTTGAGACAGAGTCTTGCTCTGTCGCCCAGGCTGGAGTGCAGTGGCGTGATCTCGGCTTACTGCAAGCTCCGTCCCCGGGTTCACACCATTCTCCTGCCTCAGCCTCCTGAGGAGCTGGGATTACAGGCGCCCACCACCACGCGCGCCCACCACCATGCCCGGCTAATTTTTTTTTATTTTTTAGTAGAGACGGGTTTTCACCATGTTGGCCAGGATGGTCTCGATCTCCTGACCTCATGATTCACCGGCCTAGGCCTCCCAAAGTGCTGGGATTACAGGCGTGAGTCACCACACCCGACCAATAGTCAATAACTATTTTTAATAAAAGTATAATTTTTTCTTTGAGACAGGGTCTTGCTGTGTCACCTGGCCTGGAGTGCAGTGGCACAATTACGACTCACTGCAGCCTTGGCCTCCAGGCTCAAGCAATCCTCGCACGTCAGCCTTCCAAGTAGCTGGGGACCACAGGCACACACCATCACACCTGGCTAATTATTTTTTGTAGAGACAAGGTTTCACGATGCTGCCCAAGCTGGTCTCAGACTCCTGGGCTCGAGTAATCCATCTAGCTTGGCCTACCAAAAGTGCTGGGACTACAAGTCATGAGCCACCATGCCCGGCCTAATGAAAGTATAATTTCTTAGTAAAACTTAATAGATTTTTGAAAATGTGTGTGTTTAGTGGGAGGTTTTCTCCCCACTAAACACAAACACGCATGTTTTTAAAATTGTTTATGTAAAGTACAGAAAGAAGTTATTGTGAAATTATTATGACCTCTATCTTCAAATATTATCTTGAATAGTCATCTGAGGCCTTGAAAGAATGATAGACTGACCAAGATACTTAGATAATACAAATCAAAACTTGCAATGATGGGTAAGCATATTTCTGGAGAAAAAGAAAAATGGAAGTAAAAACTCACAACGGCCAACCAAAAGTCAGGAGTCCTACCTATGTGTCTCAATCTGTAGTTCAAGAGCCAAACAGAACCGAATCGGCTGCTGTGCTTTAATAAAATTAAGACCCTCCAAAGGCTGACCCAGAAAGACTGAAGCAGAATTTCTGGTAGTGTTCAAACCAATGAACATCTGTCTGAGCCAGTTTCCTCATCTATAAAAAAAGGAATGATGAAATGCTTTGTAGGAAAAATATGGGAATAGGATGCATCTGCAGATCTGAGCTCCTTCTGGCTTTAACTAACACCAAGGGGCCCAAAGATGTCTAACCCAAGGGGGGCTGACTAAAACACTTCCACCATGGAATGGTAGAACTATGCTCAGAAGCTCTCATGCTGATATCCTGACCCAGAATTCCTTAAATCCTGCACTATCTGCCACTACTAACAGTATGAGCAGATTTCTAGTATTATGGACACCTCCTGGTAGCAAACCCTCCAGTTAATCAATGCGCAGCCTCTGTTCTGTTAGTGACCAAACTGCACAGTGACAAGTCCCCCAAGAAGTGTCAGATTAATTACAAAGGAGGCCTCCTTTTCTTTCAATTGTTTCCCTGATAACAAAACTACTCTTCACTCCATATCCTTGCATTCCAATCTCCATGCTTTCCCAAAAATTCCTAACATATAAACTAAGTGTTCTACTTGTTTCACAATTCAATGTCTATTTGTTTGTTTTCATTCAAATTTGTCATTGTTGTCCATCATAGATGGACATTATAGAATTTTAGATAGTAAATATGTTCTCTAAAGAGGACATTTCTATTCCATTTTTAACTCTTTCTTCTCATAAACTAGAAAATACTTCGAAAGTCCTGATGCAGTTTACAGCATATTTATAATAAAATTGTTAATTTTAAAATAAAAGTTTAAAAAATGGTTGATAAACTAAGAAGTTCAAAATACCAAACAAGTAGGTAAGTAGACTACCATATGTGCATAATATATATTATTAATACTAATAATATGACTTTAGATAAATGATATGGACAAACCAATTTTCCCAATAATGTCTATTCCATACACAGGAAAATTTAGTCACTATATCCAGCTGGTCATTTGATAAATAAGACTATATTAAATACATAGGAAACTTTCTGGCAGGACTCCTAATCTCCAATATTTCAGCACCAAGTCTCATGTTAGACTTACTGGTGTGATTTAAGCAGGCTACAAATCTATATATATATGTAGCCTGCCTTATATATATATTATATATACACACATATACATATCATATGCACACACATATAATATATATACACGTTTGTATATATACACACATATGTGTGTATACACATATATATCACACATATATGTATAATAATCTCATTTTTATACACAGAAAAAAGTTTTAAAAAGATTATATTAGGATAACAAGTGACTTATTTCAGCTTTATATTTATCTATACTTTATAAATATTTTCTGGGTTTTTTTTTTGTGTGTGTGTGTAGGGGGGGGTGGTGGGCGGGTGTTTAAGACAGGCGCGCTCTCTCTCTCTCTCTCTGTTGCCCAGGCTGGAGTGCAATGGCACAATCACTGTAACCTCAAACTCCTAGAAACAAGCAACCCTCCTACCTCAGCCTCCCAAGTACCTGGGACTACAGGCATGCATCACTACACCCAAGTAACTTTTTTTTTTTTTTTTTTAGAGAAGGGGTCTTGTTATATTGCCCAGGCTGGTCTCAAACTCCTGGCCTCAAGCAATCCTCCCGCCTTGGCCCCCCAAAATGCTGGGATTATAGGCATGAGCCACTGTGCCTGGCTGATGTATTTTCTAAATTTTCTATAACATACCTGAATTACTTTTGTAATAAATATAACACAAGTTCACTTTTCTCTTTTTTCTTGGCAGGGGGCAGGGATAGGGTCTTGCTCTGTTGCCCAGGCCGGAGTGCAGTGGTGTCATCTCGGCTCGCTGAAACCTCCCCATCCCAGGTTCAAGTAAGTCTCCTGTCTCAGCCTCCTGAGTAGCTGGGATTACAGGCATGCCCCATCACACCTTGCTAATTTTTGTATTTTTAGTAGAGATGGGCTTTCACCATGTTGGCCAGGCTGGTCTGAAACTCCTGACCTCAAGCAATCTGCCACCTCGGCCTCCCAAAGTGCTGAGATTACAGGAATCAGCCACTGCACCCGGCCTCTCTTTCATAATTTTCAACAGTCCTCTCTCCAGAGGGACAATTCTGCCCCTGTGACCTCACAACACTTTTACATTTGCTACAGTAATCTCATTACGGTATTTGAAAATGCAGCTTGTTTAAAGACGTATTTCTAATTTAGTTGATCTCAGCCTCGTTTATATTTCAGCCAACACTCAAGCAGTTCCATGGTTTTTCACTGAATCAAACATTTATTAAACACCTATTCTATGTCAGACACTGTTATACAAGCTGGCTTCCTGATGAGTCTTAGGGTAACTATCTGTTACCATTTTTTTTTAACCAAACTGTATAGTTCTCATTGACATGCAAAAGGCACTATCATTCCCACCAGGATGAAGCAAAAACAAAAAACAAAAAAAAATGCACAAATGCATATGCAAAACACTTTTTATTAATACCACCGACCACTTTAACAACACTGCAAGTTCACAGATATTCAGCCGGCACGGTGGCTCACACCTGTAATCCCAGCACTTTAGGAGGCCAAGGTCGGGGGATCACTTGAGGTCAGGAGTTTGAGACCAGCCTGGCCAACGTGGTGAAACCTCGTCTCTACTAAAAATACACCAATTAGCTGGACGTGGTGGCAGGCACCTGAAATCCCAGCTACGTGGGAGGCTGAGACAGGAGAATCACTTGAACCCAGGAGGTGGAGGTTGCAGTAAGCCAAGATCGTGCCACTGCACTCCAGCCTGGGTGATAAAGATTCCATCTCAAAATAAAACAAAGATATTTCATATAATTACCTGCAAATTAGACCAAAAGAGTTTAACTCTCTCTAAAAGCCACCTTAATATTTTGCTGTTGTTACATTTTCAGATGTTTTAATTTATTCATTGATGCATTCACATGGCTCTCTTACCATTTGCTGGATATGTTTGCTGTTAAATTATAAAGATTGTAAGCCCTCTTTCTTAGGCATAAACCTAACATAGGCACAGTCACCCCGAAAAATGTAAGTATAAACCTGTTTTTTGTTTTTTGAGAGAGTCTTGCTGTTGCCCAAGCTGTTGTACAATGGTGCAATCAGAGCTTACTGCAGTCTCGACCTCCTGGGCTCAAGTGATCCTCCCAACTCAGCCTCCCAACTGCAGGCTTGCATCACCATGCCCGATAATTTGTTTTTAATTTTTCGTAGCCCAGGCTGGTCTTCCACTCCTGGACTCAAGAGATCCTCCTAGTGTGGCCTCCCAAAGTGCTGGGATTATAGGCCTGAGCCTCCATTCCCAGTCTAAACCTTTTATTTTTTATGATTATTTTTAGAGACAGGGTCTTACTATGTTGCCCAGGCTGAACTACAACTCCTAGGCTCAAAAAAACCTTTCACCTCAGCCTTGCAAGTAGCTGGAACTACAGGCACAAAAACCTAATTTAAAGAAATACAACTAAGGCCGGGCAAGGTGACTCACACTTGTAATCCTAGCACTTTGGGAGGCTGAGGCAGGAGGATTACCTGAGGTCAGGAGTTCAAGACCAGGCAGGCCAACATGGTGAAACCCCATCTCTACTAAAAATATAAAAATCAGCCGGGCGTGGTGGCACACACCTGTAATCCCAGCTACTCGGGAGGCTGAGGCAGGAGAATTGCTTGAGCCTGGGAGGCAGGGGTTGCAGTGAACCGAGACTGTACCATTGTACTCCAGCCTAGCCGACAGAGTGAGACTCTGTCTCAAAAAAAAAAAAAAAAGAAAAGAAATATAACTAAAACCAAGCATGCGGAAGATTCAAAAATATAAAATTGTATCAAGTGTCTTACACTACAAGATGCAGAAAGGTGCAGACTAGGAACAGCACTACACAAAATTACATGTGAAATACCTTTTTTTATAATAATCTCTCAAATGTTTCCATAACTGATGTAGCAGAGAGATGGTCTGGTGGTCTGATGAACCTTTCTTTGAACTGATATACAGAAAATCCAGTACCATGTAACTTTTGGATGTTGTATTTCTCATTCATTTTCAATTCCCCCACCTTCTGAAGCAAGTGAAACAAAGCTGGCTGTGTCAAAAACATACCAAATTAAGAAATGATATAACAATAACTAAAAATTAAAAGCTCTATTTAAAAGTCAATTTAATAAAGACATTACTAATTACCTTACAGAAAAGGATAAGAGAATAGTATGGGCCGAATGCAGTGGCTCACCCCTGTAATCCCAGCACTTCGGGAGGCCGACGTGGGTGGATCACTTGCAGTCAGGAGTTCTAGACCAGCCTGGCCAACATGGCAAAACCCCTTCTCTACTAAAAATACCAAAATTAGCCAGGCATATTAGTGTGCACCTGTAGTCCCAGCTACTCAGGAGGCTGAGACAAGAGAATTACTTGAGCCCGGGAGATGGAGGTTGCAGTAAGCCAAGATCATGCTACTGCACTCCAGCCTGGGCAACAGAGTGAGACTCCATCTTAAAAAAAAAAAAAAAGAAAGAAAGAAAGTTAAGACAACCTAAGACAACCTACAGATTGGGAGGAAATACTTGCAAATCACGTACAGGACTAATACCCAGAATATATACAGAACTCTTAAAACTCAACAACAAAATAGATAATCCAATTTTAAAATGGGCATAGGACTTAAACAGACATTTCTCCAAGGAAGAAATACAATGACCAATAAGCACATGAAAAGATGATCATCCTCTTTAGCAATCACAGAAAAGGAAATCAAACTACAATGAGATACCACTTAATACCTACTAGGATGGCTATTTTTAAAAAAGGGAAAATGGCAAGTGACAGCTAAGAGAAAGACTAGAATCCTCGTATATTGCTGGTAGGACTCTAAAACAGTGCAGTCACTGTGGAAAAGTTTGTCAGTTCCTAAAGAAGTTGAACATAGAATTGCCACTGGCCCAGCAATTCCACTCTTAGGTATATATCTAGAAGAATTAAAAACAGGCTGGGCATGGTGGCTCACGCCTGTAATCCCAGCACTGGCCAACATGGTGAAACCCTGTCTCTACTATAAATACAAAAATTAGCCGTGTGTGATGGCATGTGCCTGCAATCCCAGCTACTTGGGAGGCTGAGGCAGGAGAATTCCTTGAACCTGGGAGGCGGAGGTTGCAGTGAGCCAAGATCACGCCACTGCACTCCAGCCTCGGTGACAGGGTAAGACTCTGTCTCGGGTAGAAAAGAAAAAAAAAAAAGAATTAAAAACAGGTATTCAAACAGAGATACTTGTACACAAATACTGATTGCAACACTATTCACAAAAGCCAAAAGGTGGAACAGTCTTTTGAAATGTCCATCAGCAGATAAATGGATAAACAAAATTTGTTATATACATACAATACAGTATTTTCAGTCATAAAAAAGAGTGAAGTACTGATATATGCTACGATGTGAATGAACCTTGAAAGTCCCATGCTAAGTGAACGAAGTCAGACACACAAGTCACATACTGTACCATTTTATTTACATAAAATATCCAAAATAGGTAAATCCATAGAGACAGAAAGCAGATTTGTGGTTTATGGGGGATAAGAGGAGGAAAAGGAGAGTGACTGCTTAATAGGGGTTTTCTTTTGGAGTTAGAAAAATGTTCTGAAACTTGACACAGGTGGTAGTTGCATAACACTGTGAATGTATTAAATGTCAATGAAATACACACACTATAATTGCTAATTTGTATTATATGAATTTCACCTCAATAAAATCAACAAAGAAAAAAGACAATTTAGATAAATCTTCAGTTTACAGGATTTCATAAGTATGATAAAAATAAAAAATTAGTTAAAGCAGAAACTGCTAATTGTTTCTCGCTCACTCCCTCCCTCCCTCCCTCCAATCTTTTGTAACAGTTTAATATCATGGATGTTCACAAAACATGCTAACTTCCTCTGTAATACAAAAATAGGGTCACTTTCTTTATTCGCCATGTTTTTGCCTGATAAGCAACAAAGTTAGACCAATTTATGATATCACTTGCAGTTAATAATTTAAATATGCAACACTTAATGTCAATTACTATAACATACTGGTTGGAAAATCACACCTTCAGTTTTACATTCAAAATATACTTATTTAAGAAAACCACAGTACTTATCCCTAACATGATGATTTATGTAATGAATATTTAAGGTGTTATATACTTTTCTAATGACTCAAATTTGCTTCTAAGTAAAAATTAAAACATTCACGGCCGGGCATGGTGACTCACGCCTGTAATCCCAGCACTTTGGGGGACTGAGGCAGGTGGATCACGAGGTCAAGAGATGGAGACCATCCTGGCCAACATGGTGAAAACCTGTCTTTACTAAAAATACAAAAATTAGCCAGGCGTGGTGGTGTGCGCCTGTGGTCCTAGCTACTCGGGAGGCTGAGGAAGGAGAACCACTTGACCCCAGAGGGGCAGGGGGTGGGGGGACAGAGGTTGCAGTGAGCCGAGATCACGCCATTGCACTCCAGACTGGGCAACAAGAGCGAAAATACATCTCAAAAAAAAAAAAAAATTGGTGTAAAATCGTAAAAGTTCTAAGGGGTACTATGCTGATTCTTTTCTTAAGCCATAAGAGGAATATCATTAAAAAAAAAAAAAAAAAAAAACTGGCGGGCGCGGTGGCTCACACTTGTAATCTCTGCACTTTGAGAGGCCGAGGCAGGTGGATCACCTGAGATCAGGAGTTTGAGACCAGCGTGGCCAAGATGATGAAACCCCGTCTCTACTAAAAGTACAAAAAATTAGCTGGACGTGGTGGCAGGCACCTGTAATCCCAGCTACTCGGGAGGTTGAGGCAGGAGAATCACTTGAAACTGGCAGGCAGAGGCTGCACTGAGCCGAGATCGTGCCACTGCACTCCAGCCTAGGTGACAAGAACAAAACTCTATCTTAAAAAAAAAAAACAAATAAATAAATAATGTTTATTCCTACTTAGTCTGCAAAAGGAAAGTAAAACTAACGTAAAAGAATTATTTAAAAAGAAATACACATGCACACCAGTTTGGTAAGTAGGATGACACCTAAATTATGCATTCTCCTGGGACAAAGCTCCTTTAACTAGACAAAACTAGAGTTTGAAGAAAATTCTCATCTCCCGATCTATATGACAGTTGGTGGAGTCAGCAGGCAATATATAAACATTTTGGGACTTTTGGGGATCAGTTATGTAAAAGCCCATACTCCTTTTGAACCCATACTCCATCTCCTAGACACATGGGAGGTGCCACCCAGAGCTCAAGAGTACAGCACACTTAGCTTCCACATCCGTTAGTGTGTATCTAGAAAAAGACAGTAGTGTCCTAGTTTCATTTCTTCTTAAGAAGCAGAACACTTTAATGATGAGCTAAGAAAGGAGTCTAAACTCTGATACATTTAAATGTGGCAAAAATCAAAAATGCTGAAAATGATGTCCAAATAAGCATTAGTGCTCACTAACAAGTCACATTTCTAAAAATTACTAAAAAATACACTCATATATTAAAAATATAGAGACAAAAAAGAACCCACAATGTCCAGAGTTGGACTGTACATACAAACCACTTTCTCTTCAAGTGGCCCATAAACTGTGAATATGAAATTTTAATTTCAACTAGGACTCTTAATATAGAAAATTTCTTTTTTCTTTTCTTTGCTTTTTTTTTTTTTGAGACAGTCTGACTCTGTCACCTAGCCTGGAGTACAGTAGCACAATCTCGGCTCACTGTAACCTCCATCTCCCAGATTCAAGTGATTCTTCTGCCGCAGCCTCCCGAGTAGCTGGGATTCCAGATGTGCACCACCATACCCAGCTAATTTAATTTCAATTAATTTTAATAAATGTTTCCAGTAAGATTAGTACTCCACAACTGAACAACGGATGAGGAAAAGATAAAGTAGCAAATGGGGAAGCAAATTCTCACAGTTTAAAATTTTTAAATAGAGTTGAAAGTAGAAAAACACTACTAAATAGCACAAAAAGGCTAAACTTAAATGCCTTCTCCATGTACATTCCAAACTTAGAAGGTATAATTCAGAACTATAAAGAATATATTTTCAGCCAGGCATAGTGGCTCACACCTGTAATTGCAGCACTTTGGAAGGCTGCGGAGGGCAGATTACTTGAGGCCAGTTCGAAACCAGCCAGGCCAACATGGTGAAACGCCATCTCTACAAAAAATACAAAAATTAGCCAGGCGTGGTGGCACATGCCTGTAATTCCAGCTACTCAGGAGGCTGAGGCATGAAAATCACTTGAACCTGGGAGGCGGAGGTTGCAGTGAGCTGAAATCACACCACTGAACTCCAGCCTGGGTGACAGAGCAAGACTGTCTCAAAAAAAAAAAAAAAAAGTATATTTTCAAAACCAATATAAGATATTCAAGAAAATTACTTTTAAGTAATTTTTCAGTAAGGATAATTAAATATCTCAAATATTAAGAGAATATCCATTTCTAAAAATTCATATATTACTATGATCATAATTTTTTTTGCTATTTTTGCTAATCAATACAAAATACAGCTTTTTTTTCTTTTAGAGAGTCTTTCATTTCCTGATGAAATTAAACACCAAAATCTTTCAAGCAAGAATATAAATTTTTAGATTATAAATGAGATTTATGAGACAGGATGAACTAAATGAAAATGTTAATTAAGCAACATTACTGAGACTGCATATATGGCTTATCCTCTTTATCAGCAAGCCATAATTGAGATCTTTGTGTATATGACACTAACTATAAAAAAGCACCAGCAACAGCCACTTCCAACAGAAGACCTATCTAGTTGGGTAAACAACTAAATAAAACAAGGTAGGATATATACAGCACCTAATGCGGGATTTAGAGTTCAGAAGAAGGAAAATGTTGGGAAGAAAGAGGGATAAACAAGAAAGCAGAAATAAGGAAACAGAAGATGGCAGGGTTTTTCAAACAGAAAGAAGTCATGAACAAAAGCATAGAAATGGATATGACAAATTCAGTTCATGAAACAAAAACCTGCATTGTTAAGAAGGGGAAAGCTGGAATAGCTGACCCCTTTAAAACCTAGGTTAAGCAGTTTGCTCATTTTTTGTATAGACAGACAGTTAATGGGGAGCCACTGAAGATTTAGGATTTCTTATGCTTGAAAAATTTTATTTACAAGAGTAACATTCAATCATGTGCACTGTATAGTTTAAGCAACATGCATGGCTAAAATCTTTAACCTTAAGTAACAGTGATGTCTGCAGGAAAACAACATCTTTAATTTTACACATTAGAAATTTTTCTTAAAATTATCTTGCATTTATTTATTTATTTATTTTATTTTTAGAGAGGGTCTCACTCTGTCACCCAGGCTGGAGTGCAGTGGTGCAATCTCAGCTCACCGCAACCTTTGCCTCCTAGGTGCAAACAATTCTCCTGCCTCAGCCTCCCAAGTAGCTGGAAGTGCACCGCCGCCACCGCCACCACCGCCACCACCGCCACCACGCCTGGCTAATTTCTGCATTTTTTGTTAGAGACGGGATTTCACCATGTTGGCCAGGCTGGTCTCAAGCTCTTAACCTCAAATGATCCACTCACCTCAGCCTCCCAAAATGCTGGGATTACAGGCATGAGTCACCCTGCCCAGCATATCCTTGCTTTTTTTTTTTCTTTTTTTGAGATGGAGTCTCGCTCTGTCCCCCTGGCTGGAGTGCAGTGGCGCGATCTCGGCTCACTGCAAGCTCCTCCTCCCGGGTTCCTGCCATTCTCCTGCCTCAGCCTCCCAAGTAGCTGGGACTACAGGCGCCCGCCACCACGCCTGGCTAATTATTTTGTATTTTTAGTAGAGACGGGGTTTCACCATGGTCTCTATCTCCTGACCTTGTGATCCGCCTGCCTCGGCCTCCCAAAGTGCTGGGATTGATTACAGGCGTGAGCCACCGCGCCCGGCCTATCCTTGCTTTTATTTTACACTATGAAAATTCACAAAATATGTAGTATGAGTTAAATTATTTTCTAATATTTTATATTCAAATAAACATACATGGATAATAATCTAGGATACTGCCTTATTAAAACTTTATATGAGAAACAATATGACACGGTGATTAAGAGCTCCAACTGCAGAGTCACCTGGTTGAAAAACCAGCACCAAATGCATGACTTTGAACAACCCAAGGCTCAGTTTTTTTCATATAACTGCCGTATTAAAAGAGAAATGCGGCCAGGCACGGTAGCTCACACCTGTAATCCCAGCACTGTGGGAAGTCCAGGTGGGAGGATCATTTGAGGTCAGGAGTTCAAGACCAGCCTGGCCAACATGGTGAAACTCCGTCTCTACTAAAAATACAAAAATTAGCTGGGCGTGGTGGTGGGCACCTGTAATGCCAGCTACTCAGGAGGCTGAGGCAGGAGAACCGCCTGAACCTGGGAGGAGGAGGTTGCAGTGAGCCTGAGATCAGGTCACTGCACTCCACCCTGGGCAAGACAGCAAGACTCCGTCTCAAAAAAAATAAAAGAGAAATCCAAGTGCAAATGCCTGGCATACAATAAAGGTTCAAAAAATGTTGGCTATAATTATTCAAGAGAGTCCAGAAACTCATGCTAGAGTGCAGTGGCATGATCATCATAGCTCACTGGGCTTACACAATCCTCCCACCTCAGCTTTCCAAGTAGCTAGGACTACAGGCGCACACCACCATGACCAGCTAGTTTTTTAATATTTGGTAGAGATGAGGTCTTGCTATGTTGCCCACACCTGGCCTCAAGTGATCCTCCCGCCTTGGCCTTCCAAAGTGCTGGGGTTGCAGGCGTAAGCCACCACGCCTGGCCTAAAATGCGTATTCTCATTTTGAGCAAAGCCCCAAAACACTGGATACCATTAATTTGTCTCCTTGTTATTCAGTATCTTTTCTCTTTTGAAATATATTTTCCCAAACAACATCTAATAATTTACTTCTATTATGGCCAATCTTTACACATTAGGTATGTCTCAAAATTTTTTTCATAAGGCAATAATTTGCCTATGGAATCACATTTTCCCAGATCTTACCATTCTACGAAATGATTATCTATCCCCCCCCAAAATAAAAGTCTTGCCGTATTTCACACTGCTATAAAGATACCACTCAAGACTGGGTAATTTATAAAGAAAAGAAGTTTAATTGACTCAGGTCCACAGGGCTGGGGAGGCCTCAGGAAATCCACAATCATGGCAGAAGGTGAGGGGGAAGCAAGGACCTTCTTCACATGGCATCAGGAGAGAGAAGAGAAAAGCCCAGAAGAGACTGTCATTTTTAAAACCATCAGATCTCGTGAGAACTCCCTCACTACGATGAGAACAGCAGGGAGGAAACTGTTCCCATGATCCAATCACCTCCCACCAGTTCTCTCCCTCAACACCTGGGGATTACAATTCAAGATAAGATCTGGGTGGGGACACAACACCTAACCATATGACTTGATATTAACAATAATCACATATAGGAATCCTAACATTTAATGCAAGAGCCATCCCTAATGTTTATCTTTCTTTGCTGTCCCTAAAAGTTAACTAATACTAAACTGATCTTTACATGAGGTTTCACACTTACTAATAATTGCATATATTAAGTAAAATATATTTAATTCCTATTTTTCAGAAAATCATCAAACTTTGTGAATCTGCTATGGATAAATAGTAGTGGCGACAGCACAATGTCAATGTACTTAATGCCTTGAACTATACACTTAAAAATGGGTAAATAAGGTAAATGTTATGTAATTTTAACCCCAAATTTTTTAAAATAAAAAATAAAATATTAAAAAACTGTAAGTCTGAATTTTAAAAAACAAAAAGCAAGCTAAAAACACTGTGGTACTGGAATGCCAGACCATTGCTTTAGTTGATTATTGTCAGAAAAACCATAATTTAAAGACAGATATTGGTAACTTCTAGTGTTGGCTCCTCTGAACTGTAGCAGGGGCTCGTTTGTACTTATTTTCTACTTCCCACAGCTCCTTGTGAAATGTTACTATGTACTTAGTAAATAATTATTGATTGATATGTAGAAACTAGCCATTTATTTATATAACAGATAATGGACAAACTATAGAGGTACTATATCCAAGTCCAAATCAGAAACTGTATTAAAAAAAAAAAAAAAAGAAAGAAAGAAAGAAACTGTCTTAACTCAGTTATCTAAAAATAATACTTTTAAATTTAAAAAGAACGGAAACTAATGATTAAATTATACTGATGCCAAAGTTTCATTAGCAAGGAAATTTTTAAATATTTTGCCAGGCATGGTGACTCACAACTGTAATCCCAATACTTTGGGGGGATGAGGCAGGAGGACTGCTTGAAGCCATGAGCTGGAGACCAGCCTGGGCAATAAAGCAAGACCCCCAACTCTACAAAAAAATTTTAAAATCAGCTGGGTGTGGTGACGCATGCCTGCATTCCCAGCTACTTGGAAGTCCAAGACAGGAGGATTGCTTGAACCCAAGAGTTGGAGGCTGCAATGAGCTATAATCACACCACTGCACTCCGGCAATTAGATGACAGAATAAGACCCTGTCTATAAAAATAAATAAATAATGTTTAGAATTTCTTTTTATTTTTAAGTCATTGCTCTTCATTCAATTATTGTTCCATTATAACATTTTTAAATACATGAATCAAATTTCTTTATCTGAACTCTCTCTGTCATTTCACATGGCTTCCTATTATAATGAGAATAAAACACGAACTATTTTACCAACTCTATATAAGATTATATAGGATACAGTTTTAGCCTCCTTCTCCAACATTCTTCACTATATTTCAGCCATACATTCCTTCTAAATGGAAATCTCTCCCACTGAGAATGTCACGGCATTTGGGATTTCAATTTAATTTCTACCTGCACAGAAAAGCCACCTCTTAACCCATATCTATAATAACTTCTAGTCACTTCTGCATTACTTGTTGACCACAGCCAAATGTAGAGGCAAGTAGTACCAAGCATGGTAATACAAGGCATAATATCACAGGACCCTTCCATCTAGCAACAGATAACTAAATCAGAAAGAGCCAGCAGCCAATAAGGTAGTCTCAGTAGCCAAAGAGTTCTATACAAACTAAACATGGTGACTAGATAACTAATCAGTGTCCAACTCTTCCCCATCTCCCTCACACAGTTTAAATATTCAATGGTACCAATTCAGAAGAAACTGACCTTGAATAACCTAATGTTAAAATAGTAGAGAAGAAGTGTTTATCAGAATCATATACAGAGCTTTAGAAGAAAATAGACAATCCCCATTACTAAAGAAGTCTGATTGATTGAACAGATCTGAAGGAGGGCCCCACAGACAATTCTTACTACAACCTCTAGTTGAGAACCACAGCAGGAGTAGTTAGAGTAGTTAGAGCTCCTTGGTTTCCTAAATGACTGCCCATTTCCTCAACCACTCTCTGTTTTCCTGACACCTTGTTATGCAGCAGTTGGGACTTTTATGTCACTTACCTTCCCATAATATATCTCCATTATTTAAGGTAACTTAAACCTATCTCTCTGCCTTAAAACCTAAACAATACATTATCTGACTTGTGGCATGAAAGTCATGTAACCAGATGTTTTTTGTTTTTTGTTTTTTTTGAGACGGAGTCTCACCCTGTCGCCCAGGTTGGAGTGCAATGGCAGGATCTCAGGTCACTGCAACCCCCACCTCCTGGGTTCAAATGATTCTGCTGCCCCAGCCTCCCAAGTAGCTGGGTTTACAGGTGTGTGCCACCACGTCCAGCTAATTTTCCAGATGTTAAAAATAATCATGAAACAAATGTTCTTCCTTGCCACATTTGGCCTAATTTTTCTAAAACACTGTGATATTTATCAATCCTATATTCAAACTTCAAATGAAACCACAAACAAGAACCAAAGGAGAAAAGCATTTGCATTAACAAAATCAACATTTTACTTCATATAATACAAGGGAAACTCATGTATTTTACTCCCAAGAAAGTTCCCAAAAATTCAAGACTTAACTTCACTCAATTCCAATAAATATATTTTCCAAACACCCAACCCCAGGACCACAGGATCATGTTTGAAAAGCAACAACCAGGGGGAAAGCAACAGACTACTATAAACAGGCAAAATGACACCTAAAAGAAATTATCTATACATACACATTTTTTTCAAAGAAATAAACTTTTATGAATTTGTGAGACCCACTGAACTGAAATCATAATGAACTTTAATATATGCAAGTTAACCAAACAAAAAAATTTACCAGTAAGTCAGGATATCCTAGGATGAAATACAGATGGTGACAAATGAATCTAATGGTATTACAAATATAAGATATAAGTGGCCGGGCACGGTGGCTCATGCCTGTAATTCCAGCACTTTCGGAGGCTGAGGCGGGCGGATCACGAGGTCGGGAGATCGAGACCATCCTGGCCAACATGGTGAAACCCCGTCTCTACTAAAAAATACAAAAATTAGCTGGGCGTGGTTATGAGAGCCTGTAATCCCAGCTACTCAGGAGGCTGAGCCAGGAGAATCGCTTGAACCTGGGAGGCAGAGGTTACAGTGAGCCAAGATCATGCCACTCCACTCCAGCCTGGTGACAGAGGAAGACTCTGCCTCAAAAGAAAAAAAAGATATGACCTTACTGAAGGGAGTGGGGAAAAAAGCAGCTATAAAGTTCAGTAACTTCCCAAAGTTACTTAACTCTGGGAAATGATGCTTTGATTAGAAATTGTAATGCTAAAGGCACAAAAGCTGTATAAAAACTTATACTCTAGCTGGTAAATTTGTTTCAAACAGAGGTATAGGTTAACAATTCTATGCCTGCTTTTCATGTATACTGGCATTGAACAAATAGGTAAAATGAATGGTAGATGGTGGGTGGGAGCCAGGTTTCTCAATGTTGAGGAGGGAAGTTACAGATAAGTATGGGGAAAACAGTAAAACGAGCCCTTTGGTACTGGATTAGAGTTGGAGAAATGAGTACAAACTCTTGTTAAATTTAATATACATAGGCCAGGTGCAGTGGCTCACGCCTGTAATCCCAGCACTTTGGGAGGACGCAGTGGGTGAATCACTTGATGTCAGGAGTTCGAGACCAGCCTCGCCAACATGGTGAAACCCAGTCTCTACTTTAAAAAAAAAAAAACCACAAAAATTAGCTGGGTGTGGTGATGGGCACCTGTAATCCCAGCTACTCGGGAGGCTGAGGCAGAAGAATCGCTTGAACCCAGGAGGCAGAGTATGCAGTGAGCCAAGATTGTGCCAGTGCACTCTAGCCTGGGCAACAGAGCAAGACTCCACCAAAAAAAAAAAAAAAAAAAAAAAGTTTAATATACATAAAAATGGATAGATGCAAAAATAGAGATATGTGTGTACATAAGTTACCATAAATAAATATATTTCCTGTCTCTGTTCCGAGAGGACTTAGAAGCAGTGACACCCAGTAGCCATAAACATATCCAATGCCCAAATCTTCGTTTTTCTTTCTTTCTTTCTTTCTTTCTTTGAGACATAGTTTCGCTCTCGTTGCCCAGGCTAGAGTGAGGGTGGCGCAATCTCGGCTCACTGCAACATCCCCCTCCCTGGTTCAAGTGATTCTCCTGCCTCAGTCTCCCGAGCAGCTGGGATTACAGGCATGCACCACCATGCCTGGCTAATTTTGTATTTTTAGTAGAGATGGGGTTTCTCCATGTCAGTCAGGCTGGTCTCGAACTCCTGACCACAGGTGATCCGCCCGCCTCGGCCTCCCAAAGTGTTGGGATTACAGGCATGAGCCACCATGCCTGGCCCCAAATGTTTGTTTCTAAATACCATTTCCCAATAAAAGAAAGCAAGGCTCCTTGGAGAAATAGCACATTCTACCCAAAGGGCAGGAAAATACAAGATGAGCTTGGAGTGTCTTGAGGAAAGCAAGGGAGTAGTTAAAAGTCAAAAGAATGGAACATGCCAAAAGGATTCAGGTACCAACCTAAAAATAATCCCAATAGCTAAGGCTAAAAAATTCTGAGCAACAAAATAGTGTGGGATTGGATTACCTTCCAAAGTACAAAATAAATATACATGAGTCTATAGGGATATAAATAAGTTGAGTGGGGGAGGGGCAGAGACAAATCTTCCTTAGAGAAGAGCTCAAGTAACGTATGTAGATATTTCCTCATCCAAAGTGTGGGTTGGACTTCAGCAACTCACATCCAAAGAACAGAATATGGGGAAAGGAAGATAGCAACTTTACAACAGAGAAACCTGGCAAACAATCACTACCTTAACCAAATGATCAAGGTTAACCTCACCAACATTAATTTAATGTAACCCCAACATACAATAAGGCCATTATACCTCTGTGGTATTCATCCCCAACACCCGTACATAACTCCAATCTAATTAAGAGAGGGGGGAAAAAATCAGGCAAATCCAAATGAAGGAACATTTCACAAAATGCCTGACAGTGTTTCTCAAAACTGTCTTGGTCATGAAAAACAAAGAAAAATTAACAACTTGTCAACAGATCAGAGAAGACTAAAGACATGATCACTAAACACGATGCGGTAACCTGGATTAGATCCTAGAACAGAGAAAGGACATTAGTGGGCTGGGCGCGGTGGCTTACACCTGTAATCCCAGCACTTTGGGAGGCCAAGGCGGAGGTCAGGAGATCAAGACCATCCTGACTAACACGGTGAAACCCCGTCTCTACTAAAAATACAAACAAAAAAATTAGCCGGGCGTGGTGGTGAATGCCTATAGTCCCAGCTAGTCGGGACGCTGAGGCAGGAGAACGGTGTGAACCCAGGAGGCGGAGCTTGCAGTGAGCCAAGATTGCGCCACTGCACTCCAGCCTGGGCAACAGAGCAAGACTCCGTCTCAAACAAAAAAAAGGACATTAGTGTAAAAACTGGTGAACTCAAATAAAATCTGGAGTTAACTGTATTGACCAACCACTATTTTTAGTTTTAACAAATGTACCATGCAACAGTAAGATGTTACTGTAAGATGTTAACAGTGGGGGGAAATGGGTGAGGAATATACAGAAATTCTGTACTTTTTTTAACTTGTAATTTTTGTAAATTTTTACGAAGAAATTTGTAACTTTTCAGTAAATCTAAAATCATTCCAAACTAAAAGGTTATTAAAATAATAATAAACATGAACAGTACAGAAATCTGTGGTCATTTAAAGAGCAGGCAAGTATCACCAAATTCCTCACTAAATCCTGACAGTGTCACTATTTTCCAACACAGTAAAACATGGTCCCCACTGGTTTCTTAAGAAAATAAGAGATATGTATTTCCAAGTCCCTAAAATAAAAGTTATAAACCCTGAAAGTGTTTACCTAAAATAATTAACAAAATGCTTCTTAGATAACTATAAATAGCAAGGATTTTAATCTTATTCATTTACACATTTACTTATTTATCTATTGAGATGGAGTCCCGCTCTGTCACCAGGCTGGAGTGCAGTAGCACAATCTTGGCTCATTGCAACCTCCACCTCCTGGGTTCAAGTGATTCTCCTGCCTCAGCCTCCTGTGTAGCTGAGATTACAGGCGAGCGCCACCATGCCCAGCTAATTTTTGAATTTTTAGTAGAGACAGGGTTTCACCATGCTGGCCAGGTTGGTCGTGAACTCCTGACCTCAAGTGATCCACCCACCTCAGCCTCCCAAAGTGCTGGGAATACAGGTGTGAGCCACCATGCCCGGCCTACGTACTTATTTTCCACCAGAAATTAATGTTCCTCTCCTTTACATGGCTTTTAACAATTGTTTAGAATCACATTTATTCATTTATTAATAGAATACGTCATATTCCACAAGCAATTTTACACACCAGAAGCCCTATTTGTATGTAATATTTAACTTAATAATCTAGCAGAACAAAGTTATTTATGCAAAATCTTTACTAATAAACATAACTGGCTTGGCCAGCCAGGCATGGTGGTTCAGACCTGTAATCCCAACACTTTGGGAGGCCAAGATGGGAGGACTGTTTGAGGCCAGGAGTTCAAGACCAAGACCAGCCTGATCAACATGGCAAGACCCCAACTCTATTAAATATATATATTAATACATATACTTATATAGCTTGTCTGTGAGTTATCTCAATAGATTATTCACAGTCAGTTACAGATTGAACTCCCTGTTCTATTCTTTCTTCCCTTCTCGCTACTACCTATAGTTTTTAAATTTAAAAATAGCATAACTGTTGGCCAGTCATGGTGGTTCATGCCTGTAATCCCAGCACTTGGGGAGACTGAGGCGGGCAGATCACAAGGTCAGGAGATCAAGACCATCCTAGCTAACACAATGAAACCCCATCTCTACTAAAAATACAAAAAATTAGCCAGGCATGGTAGAGGGCGCCTGTAGTCCCAGCTACTCAGGAGGCTGAGGCAGGAGAATGGCGTGAACCCGGGAGGCGGAGCTTGCAGTGAGCCAAGGTCACGCCACTGCACTCCAGCCTGGGCGAAAGTGCAAGACTCCGTCTCAAATAATAATAATAATAATAGTAATCATGTAACTGTCACCTTCATTCATTATTTATTGTGTAACCAAAATAATTTTCTTCCATATATCCTTTTCACTCATTCATTCATCTATTTCTAAATATATTTAATAAGTTTTGCAAAATACTATTAAGTACCAGGACTGTTTCTGATTATGAATATAGAACAGTAAACAAGACAGGCAGGTCTACATTCTCATGGAGCATATATTCTAAAGGAGACAGGCAGACAGTAACAACTTAAGTAACTTCCAATTGTGATAAACACTATAAAAGAAACTAACAGAAATATTTACTTCACTGCTATTCTATGTGCAGCAGAGGAAAACAGACCACCTCCAAAAAAACAGGAAAAGCACATTTAAGTATGTGACAACTAAATTGTTATTTGAAGGATACGAAAAGTCAAGAAAAGAGCTGGGGAAAGAAGAGAGAATAGCAAATGCGATGGCCCTAAGGTAAAGACTGTAGCATGTTGCAACAATTAGGGAGAAAACAATGGCCAAAGTTTTCTGTTTTTGTTTGAGATAGAGTCTGGCTCTGCCACCCAGGTTAGAGTGCACTGACGGATCAAAGCTCACTACAGTCTTGACTTCCAGGGCTCATGCAATCCTCCCACCTCTGCCTCCCCAGCAACTGGGACTACAAGTGTGTACAATAACGCCTGGCTAATAATTTTTTACCTTTTCTAGAAACAGGGTCTCGCTATGTTGTCCTGGCTGGTCTCAAATGCCTGGCCTCAAACAAGCCTCCCACCTCGGCCCCCCACACTGCTGGTATTACAGGTGTGAGCCACCTTGCCTGGACCAACGAATATTTTGTTAATCCTAAAACACAGTGAACAAGGAGAATGACAAAAGACTAGGAAGGATAGGTAGGCACCGGCCAGATTATGTGGGCTGAAATAAGAAGCTTACGTACAATTAAAAAATCATTAATGATTTTAACTAGTACAGTCACACTAACCAAATTACATTTTTCAAAATTCTAAAACATACGCTTACAAATATAAGGTTAAATTTGTCATCATTCAATTTGGAAACTTGGTGTCAGACAAATAACATAATAATCTAGTCATATTAGTCATTCAATCATTCATGAAGCATTTGGCCAGCTCCTGCCCTGTGCCAGATAGCTATGCATGTTGAAAATACAAAGATTATAGTGGTGATGTCACCTTCCACTCAGAGCAATAAATACAAAAATGATAATGATGACACCACCCTCTATTCTGAGCAATCTAGTTTTCTTCCTAAGGCCTCAAAGCTGTAGTTGTCTAACTCTGGTGTATTAAAATCACCTTCAGTGTATGGTCAAAAAAAAAAGCAGATAGGGTCCCAGCTAGCAGTAATTCTAATTCAGTAGGTTTCCAATCATCCTTCAACCATACTTTAAGGTGAAGTTTCCAATCATCCTTCACCATACTTTGAGGTGAAGAATGAAAAATAAAGTCACCTGTAATTTATAAATTATACTTCCCCATGGTCCTCTTGAGAATCATGCCAAAATGAGCCACTGTAATTAATGGAAGGAGTATGCACAGTGTGTGTTAGTAGGAAGGACTTGGAGGAGTCAGTATGTAGACAGAGATTAGGATTGATAACCAAGATTAAGATTAAGTTGTAAGAGTTCTTGGTTTCTTTTCTTCTTTTTTAATTGCCAAGAAAGAAGTAAGGATTTCTACATACCAGAAGTCGGCAAGACCTTTCAGAGGGTCCACCAGATCAAAACCACTTTCACAATAATACTAAAATATTATTTGCTTCTTTCACTGTATTGGGATTTGCCCTGAAGTTTCAAAAGTAATACTGGGCCAGGCGTGGTAGCTCATGCCTGTAATCCCAGCACTTTGGGAGGCTGAGGCGGGCCAATCACTTGAGGTAAGGAGTTTGAGACCACCCGGGCCAACATGGTGAAACCCCGTCTCTACTAAAAATACAAAAATTAGCTGGGCATGGTGACACATGCCTTTAATCCCAGCTACTCGGGAGGCTGAGGCGGGAGAATCCCTTGAACCCAGGAGGCAGAGGTTGCAGTTAGCCAAGATGGGGCCACTGCACTCCAGCCTGGGCGACAGAGCAAGACTCCGTCTCAAAAACTTAAAAAAAAAAAAAAAAAAAGTAACATTGGATAAAACTGCTGTTGTCTCATTAGCAGTAGCACCAAACCACAGTAGTAGTCACTACATTCTTCACCACCACACACTCACCAAATTTTTTAAAGCCAGTTTCACTTAAGAATGTCCTTGACATAGCTGCAAATATTACACATTAAATCTCAGCCCTTAAGTATACAACTTCTTAATATTCTGTGCACTTAAATGCATAGAAAGCTGTCTCAAGAAAAAGCATTTTATAAGAGTTGCAAGCTGAACTGCGCTTTTTTACAGGCCACCATTTCTCTTGAAAGAACAACTTGTTACTTAATCTTGGGTATTTGAAAGATATTTCCTTGAAAATGATAGTGGGCAGCCGGGCACAGTGGCTCACGCCTGTAATCCCAGCACTTTGGGAGGCCAAGGCAGGCGGATCACCTAAGGTCAGGAGTTTGAGACCAGCCTGACCAACATGGAGGAACCCCATCTCTACCAAAAATACTAAATTAGCCAGACATGGTGGCGTGTGCCTGGAATCCCAGTTACTCGGGAGGCTGAGGCAGGAGAATCGCTTGAACCCAGGCAGCAGAGGTTGCGGTGAGCCGAGCCAAAGGCTGCGGTGAGCCAAGATCGCGCCACTGCACTCCAGCTGGGCAACAAGAGCAAAACTCTGTCTCAGAAAAAAAAAAAAGAAAGAAAATGAATAGTGGGCTTGTCACATCAGGAAAGTAACCAACAATATTTAAGCTTCAAAAAAATTAGAATTTTGCAAAACATGTTTCTACCACTGTGGGCTTAACAACTTGCCAAGTCAAAAACACTTTTCTGAAGAGAATGGTGATGATATCAACAGGTGTGATGCTTTGACAATGAATAATGAAATGCATAAACATCTAGAAGATCTGTGTAACTCAATAAACAAATAATTTCCAAATGACCAATGCATGATGTTTAAAAATTCCTGCAAGGAAAAAAGATACAATCAAAGTGGAGGATAAATCAACTAGATTCACAGATCTTACTGAAAACACAATATGAAAACTTTACTGAGATGGTTTCAAATTCTACACTGCAATTAATCTTTAAGAAATTACCTTCAAAAGGTACATCTTGATTGTGTTGACTGTTTCACAGATATATTAAATATATGTAACTTATCAACTATATCTCAATAAAATGATTTTTTAAAAAAAGAAACTACAGCATGTTGAGTTTCAGTATAGCGTTAAATATGGCTATCCATAAGTATCTGGAAAGTCTATTAAAATAATCTTGGCTGGGTGTGGTGGCTCACACCTGTAATCCCAGCACTTTGGGAGGCTGAGGCAGACAAGATTACCTGCACCCAGGAGTTCAAGACCAGCTTGGGCAACATGGTGAAACTCTGTCTCTATAAAAAATACAGAAATTAACCGGGCGTGGGGGAATACACCTATAGTCCCAGCTACTAGGAAAGGTGAGTAGAAGGGATTGTTTGAGCCCAGGAGGTCACGGCTGCAATGAGCCATGAGCATGCCACTACACTCCAGCATAGACGACAGAGCAAGATCTTGTCTCAAAAAAATAAATAAAATACTCCTCCCTCTTCCAAATTTACATCGGGATGAGGCCAGATTTTCTCCATATGCTTCAAGCAAAACAACATATCACAACACTGAATGCAGTAGCAGATATGAGAATCCAGCTATTTTCTATTAAGCTAGACATTAAAGATATTTGCAAAACTATAACAAATGCCACTCTTCTCATACTCTTCTTGTTCTGGAACATAGTTATTTTCATTAAAAATGTCATTTATGTTAGCATGTATTGGGTTTACCAATGATATTTTTAAATAAATTAAAAGTAAACAGCTTGGTTTGGTTGGTTGGTTTTTGGTGTTTGGGTTTTTTTGTTTTTTTCTTTTTTTTTGAGACAAGGTCTGGCTCTGTCGCCCAGGCTCGAGTGCAGCGGCATGATCTCGGCTCACTACAAACTCTGCCTACCAGGCTCAAGCCATCTAATTTTTTTTTTTTTTCTTTTTTTTTTGGTAGAGACAAACTTCACCATGTTGCCTAGGCTGGTCTCGAACTGGTGAGCTCAAGTGATCTACCCACTCAGCTCCCAAAGAGCTGGGTTTACAGGCATGAGCGACCACGCCTAGCCAAAAGTAACTTTTATAGCTTCTCAGTTTTAGTTTCTCATTTGATATCTATTGATACAGATAATCCACAGAAATAAAAGCTCTTTAGGGTTATCAACAATTTTGAAGGATATAAAGAGATTCTGAGACTGACAAGAGACTAACATAACAGCAAATGACATTTCGCTGAGACTAGCAAGAACAAATGACATATTATTTAGATATGCACTATACTGAATCACCTTACTGAATGTGTCATATCTTCCTCTGAAAAACCAGAATAAGGAACCTCCCAAAAAAGGGGGCTATCAAAAGCAAAATAATGACTATGTTATAATATGAAAAGATCTTCAATTATCATATTTGTTAAGTACGAAAAGGCCAAATATAACTATATAAGCTAGCTCTTGCTGAAAAAGATAAAACAATGACTTATAGTCACGTGTGTTTGTTTATGCATAAACAAACACTGGATAGACAGACACATAAGAAATTAATAAAAGAGGCCGGGTGCGGTGGCTCATGCCTGTAATCCCAGCACTTTGGGAGTCCGAGGTGGGCAGATTACAAGGTCAGGAAATCGAGACCATCCTGGCTAACACAGTGAAACCCTGTCTTTGCTAAAAGTACAAAAAATTAGCCAGTCGTGGTGGCGGGCGCCTGTAGTCCCAGCTACTTGGGAGGCTGAGGCAGGAGAATGGCGTGAACCCAGGAGACGGAGCTTGCAGTGAGCTGAGATCGCGCCACTGCACTCCAGCCTGGGAGCGAGACTCTGTCTCAAAAAAAAAAAAGGAATTGATAAAAGCAACTACCAATAAGGGAAGGGGAACATGGAATACACAGGGACAATGTAAGAATGAGACTTCTCAATGAATATTTTTGACTTTTAAAACACAGGAATGGGCCGGGTGTGGTGGCTCACGCCTGTAATCCCAGCAGGTCAGGAGTTCGAGACCAGCCTGACCAACACGAAGAAACCCCATATCTACTAAAAATACAAAATTAGCTGGGTGTGGTGTCACATGCCTGTAATCCCAGCTACTCAGGAGACTGAGACAGGAGAATCGCTTGAACCTGGGAGGCGGAGGTTGCAGTAGCCAAGACCACCCCATTGTACCCCAGCCTGGGCAACTAGAGCAAAACTCCGTCCAAAAAAAAAAAAAAAACCACACACACCAAACAGAAATGTATATAAAAGTTTTTAATTTAAAATTTACTTCAGGCCGGGCGCGGTGGCTCAAGCCTGTAATCCCAGCACTTTGGGAGGCCGAGACGGGCGGATCATGAGGTCAGGAGATCGAGACCATCCTGGCTAATACGGTGAAACCCCGTCTCTACTAAAAAATACAAAAAAACTAGCCGGGCGAAGTGGCGGGTGCCTGTAGTCCCAGCTACTCGGGAGCCTGAGGCAGGAGAATGGCGTGAACCCGAGAGGAGGAGCTTGCAGTGAGCTGAGATCCGGCCACTGCACTCCAGCCTGGGTGACAGAGCAAGACTCCGTCTCAAAAAAAAAAAAAAAAAATTTACTTCAATTCAGTAAAAAATAATACTAAGCCAATATTAAGCCATAATTCAAACGTATTTCCAATTTCTAAGTTGCTCTGATCTCAGAAAAACAAAAAATCTTACTCTTTTTATTGGCTCTGAGGCAAAACAGTGCTGTCAGCAAGTAAATACTTGTACTAGAAGAGTAAGCACTGGTCAATTTGATTGACACAGGAGGGAAATTTTTTTTAAACCCATAAATGAATCCATCATCAATAGAAAAAAACAAAATAGTATTAAGTAATTAATAAGAAAACACCCAGGTAAAATCAGCAGTTATTTTATTAACTCCCTTATAATTAAAAGTTGACCACTGCTTGACCCTTCAGTCACAAGTAGCTAAACCTTTTGCTTGCATCTCAGATGAATATCCTGAAATTGTGAAAAGTTTCCAAATTTTATAAGAATATCAGCTTAATAAAAATTCTTAAATTATTTCTGTCACTTTTCCTAATAGTCAACACAAAAAGGCGTATTTCTTTCCACATGGATTCATCGCTCTCCATAATTTCCAACAGAATTCTCAGCCCTAGGTCAGGGCTGAGGAAACAACTGGGAGGCCAAATCTGCTTCACCACCATTTTTTTATAGATCAAGTTTGATTGAAGCACAGCCAGTTATTCACTTACATATTAACTATAGCTGCTTTCACAATACAAGGGCAGAGTTGACTAGCTGCAAGGGCATAGATCATATGGCCCACAAAGCCTAAAATATTCACTATCTGATCCTTTACAGAGATAAGAGGTGTTATGGCAATAAACAAAAGTGGGTTTATATCTCAAATCTCATATCACAATATATTCCAAATGGATAAAAGACTGAAATGTCAAAAGTACTTGGCGCAGTGGCTTATGCCTGTAATCCCAGCACTTTGGAAGGCTGAGACGGGCAGATCACCTGAGGTCAGGAGTTCGAGACCAGCCTGGCCAACATGGTGAAACCCCGTGTCTACTAAAATTACAAAAATTAGTCAGGCATAGTGGCAGGAGCCTGTAATCTCAGCTACTCTGGAGTCTGAGACAGGAGAATCATTAGAACCCAGAAGGCGGAGGTTGCAGTGAGCCAAGATCGCGCCACTGCACTCCAGCCTGGGTGACAAAAGCAAAACTCCGTCTCAAAAAAAAAAAAAAAAAGATTCCTAAAGTCTTGGCCTGGCGCGGTGGCTCAAGCCTGTAATCCCAGGACTTTGGGAGGCCGAGACTGGCAGATCACAAGGTCAGGAGATCGAGGCCATCCTGCCTAACACAGTGAAACCCCGGTTAAACCCCGTCTCTACCAAAAAATACAAAAAACTAGCCGGGCGCCTGTAATTCCAGCTACTCGGGAGGCTGAGGCAGGAGAATGGCGTAAACTCGGGAGGCGGAGCTTGCAGTGAGCTGAGATCCGGCCACTGCGCTCCACCCTGGGTGACAGAGCAAGACTCGGTCTCAAAAAAAACAAAAACAAAAACAAAAAACAAAAAACAAAAGTGAATTAATGGCCAGGCACAGTGGCTCACACCTCTAATCCCAGCACTTTGGGAGGCCGAGGTGGGTGGATCACCTGAGGTTGGGAGTTCAAGACCAGCCTGGCCAACATGGCAAAACCCCGTCTCTACTAAAAATACAAAAATTAGCTGGGTGTGGTGGCAGGAGCCTGTAATCCCAGCTACTGGGGAGGCTGAGGCAGAAGAATCACTTGAACCCGGGAGATGGAGGTTGCAGTGAGCCAAGAATGCGCCATTGCACTCAAGGCTGGGTAACAGAGTGAGACTCCGTCTCCAATGAAAAGAAAAAAAGTGAATTAATAAAATAAGGAGCATTTATAGAGAATTAAATGGAGAATACCCAGATATGTCCAAAAAACACTAAAGTTAATAACTATAAGCAATTGGAAGAAACAACTAAAATACATATTTGAAAACTATGGAAAAGAATATCATCAGAAAATCAAAAGTCAAATGAGATAGTGGGAAAAAATGCTTTCAACTAATGTCACAGGAAAAAAAGAGTCGATTTTTCTACGTATAGTGGCACATGCCTCTAGTCCCAGCTATTCAGGAGGCAGATGCATGAGGATCACTGGAGCCAAGGAATTTCAGACTGCGGTGAGCTATGATTGTGCCACTGCATTCCAGCCTGGGCAACACGGTAAGACCTCGTCTCAAAAAAGGAAGGAAGGTATGAAAACATGCTCAACCTCATTCATACTAAGAAAAATACACATTAAAACTAGAGTGGCATGAATTATATTTCCACTCATGAGGAAGTAGCAGGTCCAAACACCCTACCTACATCCATATATAACTACAAAAACTAGACAAAACATACAAATATGTATTACCTTTTTATTTCAGACATTAGACTACATGGGCAACAGGACTGTGGAAAAGGAAACAAAATGAGATTTTAAATGACCCAGAATTCTGCCAGAAGACAACTTATAGACTACTGCCCAGTGAAGAGGAGCACAGACCTGGGTGGGATCACTAAAATTTGCCACACTGAAGTTTGGGAAGGCTACGTGGCTAGAATTTCCAGATCAGAATTCTGGAGAAGAGGAAGCTGAACAACAAAGAACTCTGGAAATCTGCAAAAGGGTCCACTCAGGTTTTTGGTTTAATACTAACCTGCCCATGCACAGGGTAAAACTCCACAAAGCCAAAGAAACTCTTTTGGGGGAAAGAACAATTTCTAGAACTCAGTGGGCCAAAATCACTGGAGCTATCACCAGCCTGAGATACCTCACTGATTATATGGCGGATTTAGAACAGGCCCCAAAAGAGTAAAGGCTTTAATGACAGAATTCCACTAAAGGCCAAACTATCCTAAACAATAGTAAAAGAAGTCAGAAAACTATAAAAATGATCCAAAAGTAATGCTGTTGCGGTCTGCCAGAAATATCAACACTTCCTCTTTTTTTTCCTTTGAGACAGAGTCTTGCTCTGCTGCCCAGGCTTCAGTGCAGTGATATGATCTCGGCTCACTGCAACCTCTGCCTCCCAAGTTCAAGTGATTCTTCTGCCTCAGCCTCCCAAGCAGCTGGGATTACAGGCATACACCACGCCCGGCTAATTTTTGTATTTTCAGTCAAGATGGGGTTTCACCATGTTGGCCAGGCTGGTCTCGAACACCCAACCTCAGGTGATCTGCCCACCTCAGCCTCCCAAAGTACTGGGATTACAGGCATCAGTCACCACTCCCAGCCACCTCAATATTTTTTTTTTTTTTTTTGAGATGGAGTGTTGCTCTGTCGCCAAGGCTGGCATGCAGTGGCGTGATCTCGGCTCACTGCAAGCTCCGCCTCTCGGGTTCACGCCATTCTCCTGCCTCAGCCTCCGGAGTAGCCGGGACTACGGGTGCCCGACACCAAGCCCGGCTAATTTTTTGTACTTCTAGTAGAGACGGGGTTTTACCCTGTTAGCCACGATGGTCTCAATCTCCTGAACTCGTGATCCGCCTGCCTCAGCCTCCCAAAGTGCTGGGATTACAGGCGTGAGCCACCACGCCCGGCCCAATAATTCTTAAATGAATACCACAAATATTGTACTCAAGGAGATAAAAGTCACAATGTCGTGGTGGCTCACACCTGTAATCCCAGCACTTTGGAAGGCTGAGGCGGGCCAATCACCTGAGGTCAGGAGTTCAAGACCAACCTGGCCAAGATGGTGAAACCCCATCTCTACTAAAAATACAAAAATTAGCCAGGCGTGGTGGTGCGTGTCTATAGTCCCAGCTACTCAGGAGGCTGAGGCACAAGACATCGCTTGAACCTGGGAGTTGGAGGTTGCAGTCAACCGAGATTGCACCACTGCACTCCAACCTGGGTGACAGAGCAAGACTCTGTCTAAAAAAAAAGAAAAAAAGAAAAAAAATTAATAGACATATGGCCAGGCACTGTGGCTCATGCCTATAATCCCAGCCTTTGGGAGGCCAAGGCAAGTGGATCACTTGAGCCCAGGAGTTGGAAACCAGACTGGGCAACATGGCAAAAACCTGTCTCTACCACAAATACAAAAATTAGCCGGGCATGGTAGTGCACACCTGTAGTCCCAGCTACTCAGAAGGCTGAGGCAGGAGGATCAAGTGAGACCTGGAGGTAGAGGCTGCAGTGAGCTGTGATTGTGCCACTGCACTCCTGCCTTGGGGTGGGGGTGGAGGTAGAGAGAGGGAGGGACGGAGGGAGGGAGAGACGCAGGGAGAGAGGGAATGAGGGAGGGAGGGAATGAGGGAGAGAGGAAGGAAGGAAGAAAGGAAGGGAGGAAGGGAGGAAGGCAGGAAGGCAGGCAGGCAGGCAGGCAGGCAAGCAGGCAAGTAGGAGGGAAAACATGACCAAAAAACAGGAAGAAAAATAATTCATTATACCTAGACCCAGAAATTATAGATTAAAAAACAGCTATTGTAGAAATATTCAATATGCTCAAAAATCTAAATGACATTAATATATGCAAATAAGAGAACCGGTCAGGCACAGTGGCTCACACCTGTAATCTCAGCACTTTGGGAGGCCGAGGCGGGTGAATCACTTGAGGTCAGTAGTTCCAGACCAGCCTGGCCAATATGGTGAAACCCCATCTCTACTAAAAATACAAAAATTAGCCAGGTGAGGTGGTGGGCACCTGAAATCCCAGCTACTTGGGAGGCTGAGGCAGGCAGATCACTTGAATCTGGGAGGCAAAGGTTGCACTGAGCCAAGGTTGCAGTGGCCGAGATTGCACCACTGCACTCCAGCCTGGGTGACAGAGTGAGATTCCATCTCAAAAAAAGAAAATAAGACAATCAAATGGAATACAGAGAGATGAAAACTATAATATTTGATATGAAAGTTTCATTCATGGAATTAAAAGCAAAATTAGATACTGCAGATGATCACTGAACTTGAGAGCAAAGCAAAAAGAAATTATCCAAAAGGAAACACAGAAAACAAGGGGGGAAACACTCTCAGTGAACTATGGGAGAATATTAAGCTATCTAAGACATATGTGACTGGAATGTCAGAAAAACAAAAAGAGAAAAAAAAAATACTCGAGGAGGTATTAATAAAGACAAAAAAATTCCAAATGTTCTGAAAACTATAACCCAGGCATCCAAGAATCATAGTAAGCCCCACAGGATAAACTCAAAACCATTCACAGGTACATGATAACAGCAGGAAAATGGTAATAAGTAAGAAATTGTCAAGCAACCTGAAGAAAAGACACACTATATTCAGAGAAACAAATATAAAAAAATCACAGACTTCCAGAAGCTATGCTAAACCAAAATACAATACAAAATTTATAAAGTGCTACAACACACCAAAAACTTAATACCTACCAAACTACCTTTCAATAAAGAAGGGCATAATGATAGAGTGAATTCATCAAGAAAAAATATATCCCAATATGCACACCAAATAATATAAAATCAAAATACATGAAACGGCAGGGCTTGAGGGGGAGAGGAGGGGAGGGAGAGAGAGAGAAAAAGAAAGAAGAAAGAAGAAAGAAAGGAAGGAAGGAAATTAAAAGAGGCATGGCATGGTGGTTCATATCTGTAATCCCAGCACTTTGAGAGGCCAAGGCGGGCGGATCACTTGAGGTCAGAAGTTCGAGACCAGCCTGGCCAACACGGTGAAACCCCCTCTCTACTAAAAATAAAAATTAGCTGGGTGTGGTGGTGCACACTTGCAGTCCCAGCTGAGGGAGGCTGAAGCAGGAAAATCAATTGAACCCAAGAGGCGGAGGTTGCAGTGAGCTGTGATCGTGCCATTGCACTCCAGCCTGAGCGACAGTGCGACACCTGGTCTCCAAAAAAAAAAAAAAAAGGAAACTAAAAGAAAAAATAAGACAAATCCACATCTATAGATGGAAGTGTCAACACTGCTCTTAAGAATTCATAAAATAGTGAAAACAAAATCAATAGGAATACAGAAGATTCAAATATAATAATCCAACTTAATCTAATTAACATTTACAGAGCATTCCACCCCACAACTACAGAAAACATACATACTCTTCAGGAGTCAGGGTCACGCTCTGTCACCCATGCTGGAGTGTAGTCGTGTAATCATAGCTCAATGAAGCCTTGAACTCCTGGGCTCAAGGAATCAACCTGCCTCAGACTCCCAAATTGCAAGGATTACAGGCATGAACTACTATGCTCAGCAGAGAACACATATTACTTTCAAATGAACATGGAACACTCACCAAGACTGAATATGGAACATTCACCAAGACAGACCTTGTAATGCGCCACAAAACAAGTCTACTGTGAGCTGTCAGGGCCCAAGGGAGAAAAATAGATGTAATAGTTCCTAAACTTATTTGACCATAAACCCTTCCTGCAAAAGGCATCTCCGGAGACTACTGTCTCCCAGAACACCTTGAGGTTAGGGACCTAAAAAATACTCGAAAAAAATACTTGAGGTAATAACAAAGACAAAAAATTTCCAAATTTTCTGAAAACTATAACTCAGACATCCAAGAATCATAGTAAGCCCCAAACAGGATAAACTCAAAACTATTCAAAGGTACATGATAATAGCAATAAAATGGTAATAAGATATCATCAAGCAACCTGAAGAAAAGACACACTATGTTCAGAGAAACAAATATTCAGAGAATATACACACTATATTCAGAAAGACACACTATATTCAGAGAAACAAACCACCACGCCTAGCTAATTTTTATATTTTTAGTAGAGATGGGGTTTCACTATGTAGGCCAGGCTGGTCTCAAACTTAATGCTTAATCTGTATTCCTTACAGGATGGGGAAAGGTACCCCAACCATTTTCAACATCTCTTCCTTTCTCTCGTCCTGTGACTAACAAAATCTGGCAATGAATACAAATCTCCTTTCCTTGACTATCAGCCAGGATTAGTCAATCTTATGAAGTATCTGAAAAAGTCCTAAAGCAGGAATAAGCTTGACATATTTGGGGAACTGCAAGGAGCCCAGAATGGTTGGAATAATGTGGGTGAAAGGAAAAATGGTAGACAAAACGAGAAAGTTAAGCAGAGCTCATAGTATATAAGACCTTGTAAGTTGTGGTAAGAAGTTGGAATGTGGTTATGTAATTGGGGAAGGGGAGGTTAAGAAAAGGATATTATCGAATTTACATTTTCAAAAAGATTTATTTGCCTCTGTGTAAAGAACAGAAATGGAAACCGGGCAACCAGTAAGAAGCTCTCCCAGTAACATAAGAGATAGCTAAGACCAGAGTGACTTAACCAGACTTACATGTATGTGTCTCACAGAAAAATGCCCAGGCAAATCTACATAAATTATGTTGAGATGTCTTCAAGCTTTTTTTTGAGACAGAATCTCACTCTGTCACACAAGCTAGTACAGTGGCACAATCACAGCTCACTGTAGCCTCAACCTCCCAGGCCCAAGCGATCCTCCTACCTCAGCCTCCACAGCATACGGGACTATAGATAGGCATGTGCCAACCATATCTGGCCAATTTTTGTTATTTTTTTGTAGAGACGGGGTCTCACTATGTTGCTGGTCTTGAACTCCTGAGCTCAAGTAGTCCTCCCACCTCGGCCTCCCAAAGTGCTGGGATTACAGGCATGAGTCACCAAGTCTGGCCTAAAGTATTTACTTGGCTCCCAGGACATACTCTCCTTCTCATGAGATGCTTAATCTGTATTCTTTACAGGATCTCCCTTATCCCCCTAGCCTCTTCACGTTGGAATGTTCTAAGGCTTGGTCACTGAACCTCTTTTGTCTAACTATTCTCATTCCCATGGTAATTTCATCCAGCTACCTGGCTTTAAAATCATTTATGGCCAGGCACAGTGGCTCATGCCTGTAATCCCAGCACCTTGGGAGGACAATTTGGGTGGATCACGAGGTCAGGAGTTCGAGACCAGCCTGGCCAACACAGTGAAACCCCGTCTCTACTAAAAATACAAAAAATTACCAGGTGTGGTGGCAGGTACCTGTAATTCCAACTACTCGGGAGGCTGAGGCAGGAGAATCACTTGAACCCAGGAGGCAGAGCTTGCAGTGAGCAGAGATCATGCCATTGTACTCCAGCCCAGGAGACAGTATGAGACTCCATCTCAAAAAAAAAAAAAAAAAATCATTTATATGATGCTATCTTCCGCTTTTAAATCTCTAGTCTAGACCACTCCCCTGAACTCCAGACTCATACATACACTTGACTGTACAGTGAACATCTCAAACTTAACATAATAAAATTGAGCTCCTAACCTTCCCTCGCCAAACTTGTTCCTCTTAGGTCTTCCCTATCTCAGTATAATAGCAACTCCATCACTGCTACTGCTCGGGGATAAACCTTAAGAGATAAACATGACTGCTTTCTTTCTTTCGCACCCCATACTTCAAGTATGTCAGCAAATCCTCTCAGCTCTATCTTCAAAATATATTCAACAACCAACCACTTCTCACCAACTCTACCGTTACCACTCAGTTCAAGCCACTATCATCTCACAGTTGGGTTACTCCTTTCCTCCTAACTGGTCTCCCTGGTTCTGCCCTTGCCACTGCTTTCACCACTCCCCAGCCTTCAACTACTCTCATCACAGCAGCCAAGTAATTCTATTAAATCTAAATTAGATCATGCCATCAACTGCAAAACCTTCCAATGACCATCTGACTCAAGTAAAAGCTCTTTCTAGACTAGGCACGGTGGCTCATACCTGTAATCCCAGCACTCTGGGAGCCTGAGACAGGAAGATTGCTTGAGTCCACAAGTTTAAGACCAGCCTGAGCAATACAGTGAGACGCCCCCGCCCCCCGCCATCTCTACAACAAATACAAAAATTTGCCAGGCACGCTGGTACCTGACTGCAGTCCCAGCTACTCGGGAGACTGAGGTCACTTGTGCACGAGAGGTTAAGGTTTCAATAAGCTATGATTGCACCACTGTACTCTAGCCTGGGCAACAGAGCAAGACCCTGTCTCAAAAAGTCTACAGCCACCTCTTAACTCATATAACACTACTCTGTTCCAGTTCACTTCACTTCAGCTGCAATGACCTTGCTTACTGGGTGTTCCTCAAATAGTCCAGGCCTCCTTTAGCCTCAGAACCTTTGAATTTGCTGTACCCTCTGCCTAAAATTATCTATCCCCAGATAATGTATAATAATACAAAAGGCTTGTTCTTTCACCTACTTCAGGCTTTTTTTTTCTTTTTTGAGACAAATCCTCAGTCTGTCACCCAGGCTGAAATGTAGTGGTGCAAATATGGTTCACTGCAGCCTTAACCTTCTGGACTCAGGCAATCCTGCCTCAGCCTCCTGTGTAGCTGGGACCACAGGCACACATCACCACATCACTACATCCAGCTAATTTTTTTATTTTTTGTAGAGATGGTGGTCTCACTTTTTTGCCCAGGCTGGTCTCCAACTCCTGGGCTCAAGCAATCCTCCCATCTCAGCCTCCCAAAGTGCTGGGATCACAGACCTGAGCCACAGCACCCAGCTCAAGTCTTTACTCAAATGTAATCTCAGTGAAGTCTTCCCCCTTTTTTTTTTTTTTTGAGACGGAGTTTCACTCTTGTTGCCCAGGCTAGAGTGCAGTGACACAATCTCAGCTCACTGCAACCTCCACCTCCTGGGTTCAAGTGATTCTTCCACCTCAGCCTCCCGAGTAGTTGGGATTACAGGCGCACACCACCACGTCCGGCTAATTTTTTCTATTTTTAGTAAAGACGGGGTTTCGTCTTGTTGGCCAGACTGGTCTCAAACCCCTGACCTCAAGTGATCCGCCTTCTTCAGCCTCCCAAAGTGCAGGGATTACCAGCGTGAGCCACTGCGCCCGGCTGAAGTCTTCCCTTTCAATGCTATTTAATATTGCAGCCTCGACCCCCGAGCCTTTAACATTCCCTATGCACCAGCTGTGCTTTGCTACTGTCCATAGCACTTTCCTCTATCTAGCATACCATGTATTTTCTTTTTCTTTTTTTCCATGACACAGCCCTCAAGAGGTCCTAAGAACATGTACCCAATTTTCCTTAGTTACTTTATTCATCATCTGTCCCCCCATTTAAAGGGTAAACTCCAGGAATTTTTGTCTGTTTCATCCCCTGCTATACACCTAGTCCCATCAGCAGTGCCTTTCACATAGCAGAAATCAATTGGTTCAATACTGAATTGCTGAATATTAAATAAGGCCTCTTCAGAAGTGCCATAAATTTTGTTACGTCCAATTCAAATGCTAGGACTAGCTTAATAAAAATATACAAATATACCAATTATTTTGTCAGTATTTATATTATATATGTATTATATTTATATTACACTCAGCATTCATGTTTTTAGTTATACATTTATTATTTTTTAATGTAAGATATTACTTGACAATTACAAAGATGTTTACTGATTCCAAATAGTTCAACTGCTCACTTACCCTGGCATAGCGATAAATGGAAAGAACAGTAGGCTTCAGCCAAAAGTCCTGGGTTCAAATCTTAGCTCTGTAATTTACCAGTTACGATTCATGCAAGCCTCCCCCAAGTCTTAGTTTTTCTTCTTAACAGTAAGCTTTAGCCAGAAGTCCTGGGTTCAAAACCCAACTCTACCATTTACAAGTAATATGATTCAGATGACGCAGCCTCCTCCAAGTCTTCGTTTCTCATCCATAAAATGGCAAGGTGAGGGTAAAATTAAAGACTTGCCTGCATTACCTACCCTATACCTAATTATAGGATTATTGTAACAATTAAAAATATATGGCCGGGCACGGTGGCTCATATCTGTAATCCCAACACTTTGGGAGGCCAAGGCGGGCGGATCACGAGGTCAGGAGATCCAGACCATCCTGACCAACATGGTGAAACCCTGTCTCTACTAAAACACAAAAAATAAGCCAGGCATGGTGGCACATGCCTGTAGACCCAGCTACTTAGGAGGCTGAGGCAGGCGAATCACTTGAACCAGGGAGAGGTAGCAGTGAGCCGAGATCTCCCCACTGCCCTCCAGCCTGGGCGACAGAGCGAGACTCTGTCTCAAAAACAAAACAAAACAAAATATATACATATGAGGAAATCCTTTATATAAGCCATAAATAATATACATATATACATAATATACATGTATGAGTCAAATATCCATACAGTAGTTTGGGGAAAATGAAGTGGGACAGAGTAAGTTCAGCGTTTCTGGCAGCATATTTTCCCATACATTCCTGCCCCTAATACTAAACTCTAATTTTAGAGTCAGACTGGTTCTTCAACTTACTAGTTATACCTTAAACAAGTTACTCAACTTAGGTCATTGTTTCCACATCCATAAATGGAAATAATACCTACCTTGGAGGGTCCTTTTGAAGATTAGGGATTATATACATACGTACGTTATATACCTATGAAATATACTTAATGAAAGACTTTTTTTTGTCATTTTCATCTTCTTTCAAATGGACAAAAACTCAAAAGTAGTTGACAGGAACCATGGAGATAGAGAAGGAGATGATTTTGACTTGGAAACTGCATATGAAAGGACAAGGAAACTGCAAACTAGAAGTAATCAAGCAATCATATCAACAGTTTGCCTATTAAATTTGTTCTTTCCTTCTTGCCTTTCTGCAAGGTAAAATAGGATGGGATGCAAAGAAAAATCAGCATGCAGAGAACAGTATTTAGTAACATAAAATAATTCACTTTGAAACTAAATTTTATTACATATTTAGTCTTTCCAAAGAGAAGTATTTTTATTATTCAGTTTTTCAATTTCCCACACACCAAGATGTATTATTTTGACACTCTATCTTTTTTTAATCCAATCAAACTTACAGCTAATATTTTACACTCCTAAACTTAAGGTACATGCCAAAAAAATTAAGTTGTAGTTTTCCAGCTATAGAACCCTGATATAATTTTATTAAATGTTTAGAAACATAGAATTAATGAAAACAAAAACTAAAACTGCATTTAAGATATATATCATAGAAATACTTCAAGAATGCTCTTTGAAATTATCAGACTTTGATATTTCCTCAATTCCATGACAGCCGTGATTATAAGATGTACCATCAATAATATAACCACCATTTTCCAGGGGAAAAAAAGCAAAGAAATGTTCTATTTCTTAACATAGGGACTTGTTACACAGGGCATATTAAATCTGTGAATATCCACCGAGGTATATACTTGATTTGTATACTTTTTCAATATATGTTTACTTCAACAAAAAAAATTAATGTAATGTCTGGCCACTTCACAAACACAGCAGACATATGCTCAAATCAACCAAATGAACTATAGATCTAAATATGAAAGATAAAAAGATAAAGTTCTTAGGGAAAAGCACAGGAGAGTAACTTCATGACATTCAGGTAGGTAGAGATTTCATAAATGGGAAACAACAAAAGCACTAACCAACTGATAAACTGGCCTTCTTTAAAATTAAGAATTTGCCCAAGCATGGTAGCTTATGCCTGTAATCCCAGCACTTCGGGAGGCCAAGGAAGGAGGACAGCTTGAGACCAGGAGTTTGAGACCAGCCTGGGCAATAAGCAACAAAGTGAGACACCATCTCTACAAAAAATTTTAACAATTAAGCCAAGCATGATGGCGCACACCTGTAGTTCGCTACTCAGGAAGCTGAGACAGAAGAATCGCTTGAGACCGGGAATTTAAGACCCGCCTCAACACGAGCGAGACGCCATCTCAACAAAAAATTGTAAAACTTAGCCAGGCATGATAGTACATGCCTATAATCCTAGCTACTCGGGAAGCTGAGGCAGGGGGATCGCTTGAGCCCAAGAGTTAGAGGCTGCAGTGAGTTATGATCACACCATTGCCATTCAACTTGGGCAACAGAGCAAGACCCTGTCTCAAATAAATAAATAAGTAAATAAATAAATAAAAGTAAGCGCTTTAATCCATCAACACACCAAGATTCTAAAAGAAGATAGTTGCAATATGTATCTAACAAAGAAATGTAGCCAGAATAAGAACTAGAAGTCAATATGAAAAAAGTAAACAGCCCAATAGAAAAAAAGGGCAAAAGATTTAACAGACACTTCACAAAAGCAGATATCCAATGGCCAATAAACATGGGGTCCCTAACATGAAAAAATGCTCAACTTCATTAAGCACCAGGAAAATACCAATTAAAACTACACTGCAATATCACTACACACCCCTCCAGAATAACTAAAAATAAAAAGACTGACATTACCAAGTGTTGACAAAGATGAGAAGCAACTGGAGCTCTTACACACTGCTGGTGGGAGTGTAAATTTGTAAAACCAATTTGCAAAACTTTAGCAGAATCTACTAAAACTTATCATATGGGGCCGGGCGCGGTGGCTCACACCTGTAATCCCAGGACTTTGGGAGACCAAGGGGAGAAAATCACCTGAGGTCAGGAGTTCAAGACCAACCTGGCCAACATGGTAAAACCCTATCTCTACTAAAAATACAAAAATTAGCCGGGTGTGGTGGTGCATACCTGTAATCCCAACTACTCAGGAGGCTGAGGCAGGAGAATTGCTTGAACCCAGGAGGTGGAGGTAGCAGTGAGCTGAGATCGCACCACTGCACTCCAGCCTGGGTAACAGAGTAGGACTCCAAAAAAAACAACTTACCATTTACATAGATCGTGATCTAATCACTCCACCCTAAGGCATATACCCATCAAAAATCACATATACATTCACCAAAAAAAGTATAACAGTGTTCACAGCAGCAAAACTAAAAAACCCAAAGGTCCACCAACAGTAGAATAAACTGGAATTGTTACACAACAGAATGAACAAAGTACAATACAACACGTATTAATCTTACAAATGTAATGTTGAGCAAAAGTTCAAAGGAGCCAGGTGCAGTGGCTCACACCTATAATCCCAACACTTAAGGAGGCTGAAGGAGGAAGACTACTTGAGCCCAGGAAGTTGAGGCTGCAGTGAGCTATGATTGAGCCACCACACTCTAGCCTGGGCGAGAGACAGACTCCGTTTCCAAAAAAAAAAAGAAGCTCAAAGAATACATACTATATAATTTTACCGACACAGAATTGGAAAACAGACAAAATTTTTCTACGGTCTTAGAATACAAGGAACATGGAATGGGGAGGGGGCATTTGGTGGGAACTCCAGTACTGATGTGTTTCTTGAGTTGAATACTCATTCTGTGAATGTACTTATTCATCTAGCTGAACTTGTTTAAAGTATGTCATACTTTAAAAATCTTACATTCACTGGATCCCTAACTGGCACAACAGGATTTGTAATCCTTTCCTACCACCAAGATGCTTCATCTATACCATAATCAGAGACTTGAATGGTAGCAGTTTCACATCAGCCCCACCGCTCTTTAGGATGTAAACATTTGTACCTGTCCATATATGCTACCAATACCTACCACTTGCTAATTATATGCCTACTATATGCCAAGCACTTTAACATTCAGTTAAATACTTACTGAGCATCTACTATGTACAAAGCCTATGCTGAATACTTAGGGTACAAAAAATGAGTAAGACATGGTACCTGGCTTACCTCATATACAGGTAACATCAAAAACTACGTCAGGGAGGCAAAGCACCAGAGTAAGTTTCTTGGAGGTGTTAATACTTGATTCTTTAAGAGAGGAGTAGGAATTATCCCAACAAAGAACATTTCAACAGAGGGACCAATTTGTGCAACAGCACAGTGATAAGAAACAGCATGACGTATTTAAAGAAACAATGAACAACTATTAGATGTCATTTAACGGGGGTAAAATCACAACTGGGTTGGGGTAGGGGAAAGCAGTAATAGAGATAGGAAGATGGCAAGTTATGAGGGGACTTAGACCTTAATCCAACAGGCAAGACAGATCAGCGAGGAAATGATCAAAGGAATGATTTGGCCAACATACTATTCAAGTAGCAGTACAGAAGATGGATTTAAGGGGATAAGACTGGCAGAAAGAAGTACAATTAGGAGACAGTTGTAATTATCCTGACAGAAGATAAGGGCCTAAAATAATGGAATGAAAGCAGTAGCAAATCTAGAGAAAATAAGACTACATTTAGATTGTGCTGCTGGTCCAGAGATCAAATTTTGACAACCACTAACCTACACTAGCTAGGATTTGGCAAAATTTTTCTATGAAGAGCCAAACAGTAAATATTTCAGACTTTGTGTGTCACATACAGTCTCTACAGCATTTCATGTTTTTGTTTGTTTTTTAAACAACCCATTAAATATTAACAATCATTCTTAGCTACTAGACCTTACCAAAAAAAAAAAAAGAAAGAAAAAAAAAAAGCTGCAGCTACATTTGGGGTATGGGCCACAGTTAGTTTGCTGATCCCTGCTGCACACACATAAAGAAGTGAGAATGGCCTGGGCGTGGTGGCTCACACCTGTAATCCCAGCACTTTGGGAGGATGGATCAGGAGGTCAGGAGTTTGAGACCAGATTAATATGATGAAACCCCATCTCTACTAAAAATACAAAAATTAGCCAGGCGTGGTGGCAGGAGCCTGCAGTCCCAGCTACTCAGGAGGCTGAGGCAGAGGGATCTCGAACCCAGGAGGTAGAGGTTGCAGTGAGCCAAGATAGTGCCATTGCACTCTACCCTGGGCAACAGAGCAGGATTTCATCTCAAAAAAAAAAGAAAAGAAAAGAAGTGAGAATGAATCGTCCTATGAGATTAATTTTCCTAAAATGCTATTAACATCACATTGGTCCTCACTCTCAACTAAGTAAGTCCAGTCCCAATGATGCCTGGCATTCATAGGCATCTGTACAGTAGGACCAGCCTACTACTCCAGGCTCATGAATTATGCCCCTCTGTACCTTCCATTCTTATTAAATTGAACTATTTACATTTACCTGCCTCTGTATCTGTTTGGGGTTTCCCAATCCAATGTTCTTTCCTCCTGCTCCAAACCTGTTCAAATACCCTTCCTTCAAAGCATAATTCAAATCCTACCCCAAAATGATTCTACCCTCCTCAGAAGTCCCAAAAGCATATCTCAACTTACTTGATATTTATTTGCTGCCCTAAAAGTTATTACTTACTTCAAATAAACTGAAAATTCCTTGACGGCAGGAAATAATTTATGTTACTCTCTATCAACGATCTAGCATATAACAAGGGGTAAACAAAAAAAAGATATATGTGTGTTTATATATGTAATATTTATATATGTACACAAATTTTTTTCTGAAATAGCTATATAACTAAAGCAAATGTGTTTTCACCTTTATTTATGTCAGTAATTAAACACATTAATTCTATGGACATAACTTGAATGCTGTAGGAACCACAGAATGACAATCCACAAACATCTCTCCATCTCCTATTACTCACACTTTTTTAGGACTAACATACTAGAGAAATAACACAATACAAGTCCAATTTTTCCAACGGTCAATGTTATCAATGTAGGTACACTGGCAAATATTAAAGACAGGCATTACTAAACCCAGTCGAAGTTTACTTATCTGTAGTTGTATTTCATCTATTTTTAAAATACAAAATAAGCTTTTATAATTGAATTGCTTTAAATATACCCTCAATTATTACTCAAGTTTAAAAAGTCACACACCGACTCCCCCAAAAATTGTCACATATGTGGTCTTAATTTTAAGGTTCTCTGTGACAATGCACATTACCAAAAATGGCATTATTGATTTCACTCAGAATTTAGGAAAACAATACACTTAGAATTTTTAAGAAAATAGTCCTTTTAGTTCATTGTTGATAAATAACAATAATCACAGAATGTTTTGAGCTGGATTAACGAATTCATCTTAGAATACCAAAGAAGTCTTTCCAAATCCAAAGCGTAAGCTATGCCCTATAAGATTATCCAAAGAATGTTCAAGAATCTATAGAAATTCCTCCAGAATCACTTGCCCACATTCAATTGCAAACTACTACAAAAGTTTAAAACACTGAACTTCTGGCCTGGCACAGTGGTTCATGCCGGTAATCCCAGCACTTTGGGAGGCCCAGGCGGGCGGATCACGAAGTCGGGAGTTAAGAGACTAGCCTGGCCAACATGGTGAAACCCTGTCTCTACTGAAAATACAAAAAATTAGCTGGGCGTGGTGGCGGGCGCCTGTAATCTTAGCTACTCGGGAGGCTGAGGCAGGAGAATCGCTGGAACCCAGGAGGCGGAGGTTGCAGTGGATCAAGATCGAGCCACTGAACTCCAGCCTGGGTGACATATCCACATGTTTCCCCATACGCTGAACAAGAATAATTTAACTGGCATTCTCAGGCTTTCAGAACTGATTAAATGTTTATGAAGTACTTTAGGACCATGAAGGGAAGCCACTGTAACCATAAAATGTCATATTTGCTTAATGCAAAACTATAACTACCTGTTAGCTATAGCTGCAAATCCAATCCTCACAATTCTTTTGTGTCTCCCTAACACAGAAAATCTTCAGTGAGTCATGTATTTCAGTAGGGTACCTGTCTTTAATGAGCTAGTTTAGCAACCTCAGAGAAATGAATTTTCTTCCAAATCTTTGCTTTCTCACAGGCCATGTCACTCTCCAAGTCAATTTTTTGCAAAGGGAAACATGATCCGATTCACCTCGAGAAGTTAGGTCTAGTTATTGATAAGCCAATACCAAATGACTGAAGACTATGAGGAATCACAGTAGAACTTTCTTTGTTAACATACCAGAAATGTGACTCCTGAAAATAATCCCAGAAAACAGGCATTCTGACAAGCGCTTTATTAAAGGGAAAGTCCCTACACTTTTACATAAAGAACTTTGAAAATGCTTTTAGACAGTGGAGACAGAAAACTCAACTCGCTCAAAGCTTAAACTTAATTGGTTAGGTAGTTCCAGCACCTGCCTGGTGTTGAGCGACCAGTGACTGGGGCCACTGGTCGGGGAAAGTGCTGATGCCATCTCCAGCTGCCCCTTTCGTGAATGACAGTAACAATGCAAACACTGACAAAAGAGCTGCGAGCCCCCCCACCCCCAAGCCCCTGCTTAGCAGTACTTCCACCCAGCCCCAGCATACAAAGCGACAAATCCCTGAAAGGCCCTCCTCTGACAGATCTCCCCATGCAGAGACCTCGCCTGTAGTCTGGTAACATGAAAAAGTGCTACCCTTCGCTCCTTGCAAGACAGCGGAGCCCCTTAAAGGTGCAGGGAAACGCTGCCTGCTTCTCCAGCGCCAGAGGCACGGGGCGAGAAGACTTCCTCTCCGGCTGCGGGCGCGGAGGCTCGGGGGCAGACAGAGAACTCTCTCTGGGCGAGGGTACTCCCCAGACGGCCAGCGGGGAGGGCAGGGAAAACGGGAGAGGAAAGGAAAGGGTCCCTGACTCGGCAGGAGGGCGGAGGGTCGCTGCCCTGTGGCGTGGACAAGCGGGGCTCGGCGACGGGCACACCGTCCTTCCCGGGGGTGGCAGCGGCCGGCCGCTCGCTTCCTGCGAGCCAGAGGCGGCGACAAGTCGGCGTGGGTCCGGGAACACATTCCTTCCTCGAGCCTTGTCCCGAGGGAGGGCTCAGGCTGTCGAGGCTGCAACTCTCCCTCTCGCCCAACTCCGGCGAGCGTGAGGCCGGCCGGCCCCGGGCTGCCGGCGCGGGATGCCCGCCGCCCGGGTGGGGGAGGCGGCGAGGCCGGCCTCGGCTCGCTCCCTCCCCACGCGGTCCGCGCCCGGCGCCCGTCCGCGCCCTCGTCCCCGCCCGCCGCCGCCGCGGGGCCGGGGCGCCGCCCCCC